>NC_079516.1:26029226-26329226 GCF_000801105.2 Raphanus sativus
TTCCCTAATCTTAACCTGATCTAAAATCTAGGAGGTGAGTTTAATCCTCACAATTGGCGCCGTCTGTGGGGGGAGAAACAATCGAATCCCTTACTCTAACTTGAGGATGAATCCTACCGATCAGACAACGAATCCGTCTGACCCTAACCTCCCGATTCAGAGCGATGGCTCACCGAACGATGGAGGCTCTAGTCTCTAACTCCGGAGCCTCGACGTGGCGACCACCGATCTGGGCAACAGCCTTGGCTAGCGCTCGAACGAGCCAGACTGCCACTGGAGTAAACCGCTCCGATCTCAGTGGAACCAACTCCGGGCTTCCAGTCACCGAGAATCCTCAGCAGCAAACCGCTCCGAATCAAACGGAGGCTCAGCTTTCTGAGATTCGTCAGATGATGATGCAGTTAGTAGACAAAGCTCAAGAAAATGAGCGTACAATGCACAGCTAGCTGTTCGGCAGCAACGATTCGAAGAGATAACTAGATCTCTAAACGCTACAACCCAACCACCGCAACGTCAAGGTCCGGGGGTCACTTTCCGAGATCGATTGACTGATCCCTCGTTCCCCCGAGGACGTTTAGATTTTCTCCTGATAGCACTGTTCCGGAAGGACGGGGATCTGCTTTCCAGACACCTCATGCTGGGACAGCTCCCGCGTTTAACCACCCGTCACTAGTGCTATGGGAAGTAACGTAGCGACAACCAGCTCCACGCCCAGTCCAGATTGCTGACCGGAGCACTCGCTTGCCGCCTCCGCCACCTATTTTTAGGTCCGGAGCAGGAGTATCCCTCCCATCCGGGGGGCAAACATCAGCTTCGGTTTATCAACCAGAAGCTCAACCCCGAATACGGACGGATATCAAAGGGCAGACACCGATAACCCAAGAGCCGGTGAGCGACTTAGCCCACCAGCTGCATGGGAGATGAACAAACATGATCCGTCAGGAACCTGCTCGTCAGATACCTAATAATGACCCAAATGTCCTTCCTCTAGAGGGACCTGACGCCATTCGCAGATATATGGAACGAACTCACGCAGCTCTCCAAAAGTTGAATGCTCAAGTTCATAAGGCAACGAGCTCAGCTCCCGAAATCGAGAGCTTGATTGAAGAAACCCGTGGGACTCCATTCACTGACAGAATTGCCAGCTCTTACATAAGAGATACCCGAAAAATTAGAATCCCGAATACGATGGGACCTCCGACCCAAAGGCCTATTTGAGAGCCTTCCGATTAGCTATCGTGAAAGCCCATTTTACGCAATGAAGAATGTGAAGCAGGTTACTGCAGGACATTCGCCGAAAACCTGGTTGGAACAGCCCTCGAGTGGTTTTCTGGTCTTGAACCAGCCTCGATAGACAATTTCGATCAGTTAACTAATGCCTTCATGAAGCAGTACTCGACCCATATCCTGAAGCAAGCCTCTGAGGCTGACCTCTGGAAGGTCAGACAAGGAATGGGAGACTCGCTACGAGTCTACATCGAGAAATTCAGAGCAGTAAGAACTAAGCTCTCGAACCCCAACGACCAAGTCGCCATCGAGGCCCTTAGAAGAGGTCTGTGGTATAAATCGGAATTCTGGTCGAAGCTAACACTCAATCCTCCCCCGACTATCGATGATGCTCTTCATAAAGCCACAGATATGTTACTTTGGAGAAAGAGACAGCTGCACTGGATAAACTCCACAAGAAACCTCAGAATCACTCGAAAGGTGAATCTTCAGAGGCAAAAGGACCTCATAAAAAGGGGAACTTCCGAAACAATCAGACTCAGGGAGAGCATTCTTATGCAGTCGAGGAAGATAAGGAAGAGAAACCTGTCGCCACGACGACTAAAACCCCCTGGTCAAAAGGCTTTGATAAGAACAAACATTGCTCTTATCATGATCGAGAAGGGCACTCAACTGAGGAATGTTGGGACCTCCAACGACAGCTGGCAGCTAAATTCGCAGCCGGAGAAATAAAGGGCGTGGACCTTAAAAAGCCACCGCCTATCAGAAAAGAGGTCCCAGAGATACCTCTCCAAAACGCGAAAGGTCACCTGAGAAGGAGACAGATTCGCCACCTCCAGCTCCCAAGAAAAGAGTCGATATGATTCTTGGAAAATTCCCCCAAGGAAAAAGCCTACAAATCGAGGCTCTCTTGAGCAAACCGTCACCTCAATCGAGCCCCGACTCGAGGGTGGACTGTATCCTTGGAGGATCCGATATATGTCAAGACTCCGTTAATTCTATTAAAATCACGTACGGAAGGCTGTGTCTAACACTGGACCTAAGCCTCCCAACCCCGAGTCCAATACTAAGATTTCTTTCTGGGAAAGTGAGACGTTAAACCTTGACAGACCTCGCGATGATTCCCTGATCGTCACCCTGAACATCGCAGGATACGAGGTGCCTAAACTTATGATAGACACAGGAAGCTCTGTTGACCTTATTTTCTACAACACCCTGAAAGGGATGGAAATAGACGACTACAAAATTATTGGCCAAAAGCTAATCTCGTAGGCTTTTCCGGAGAAACAGCTACCTCATTGGGAACTATCAAACTCCCAATCATAGCTGGCGGAATAATGAAAATGACCAATTTAGTAGTCATCGACAGACCTTCCCCGTTCCATGCGATCCCAGGAAGACCTTGGATTCACAAGATGAAAGCAGTAGCCTCGACTTATCATCAATGTGTGAAATTCCCAACACCTGAAGGAATAACTACCGTACATGGTAGCTAGAAGATCTCCAGGATCTGTTACCTTGGATGATTCGAAATCCTCAAAAATTCCCCCAATAGCAATTACAGATCCAGGAGGGTCGTGAGATGCAACAAAATATTCGAGGTCCCCCTAGGAACCTCACCGAAAAAGTTTGCATCGACGACTCAAATCCTGAAAGACAGGTAAGCATCGGATCTGAGCTACCTCTTGAGACAAAAAATGAGCTCATTGACTTCCTAAAAAGCAATGTCAAAACCTTTGCATGGACCACCAACGACATGAAAGGAATAGATCCGAACGTCACCACCCATAAACTGAGAGTAGACCCCACTTTCAAACCGATCAAACAAAAGCGTCGCAAGCTGGGCCTCGAAAAGGCTCAAGCTGTTAACGACGAAATTGACCGACTTACGAAAGCTGGGTCCATTCGAGAGGTGCACTACCCTGACTGGTTAGCTAACCCGGTAGTTGTAAAAAAAAAAACGGGAAATGGAGAATCTGTGTAGATTTCACTGACCTAAACAAGGCTTGTCCTAAAGACAGCTTCCCGTTACCTCACATCGACCGCCTGGTTGAAGCAACAGCTGGCCATCGACTCCTGTCCTTCATGGATGCTTTCTCATGGTACAACCAAATCATGATGGATCCTGAGGATCAAGAAAAAACTGCATTCATAACCGAACGAGGAACTTATTACTACAAGGTTATGCCATTCGGGTTAAAGAACGCAGGAGCTACCTATCAGAGGCTAGTAAATAAGATGTTTGCTGGACAACTCGGAAAAACCATGGAGGTCTATATTGACGATATGCTAGTCAAATCCTCAGCTGGAGAAGACCATATCTCCCACTTAAGGGAATGCTTCGATATCCTTAACAAGTACGATATGAAGCGCAATCCCACTAAATGTACCTTCGGGGTACCCTCAGGCGAGTTCCTAGGCTACCTCGTAACCGAAAGAGGCATTGAAGCCAACCCGCAGCAGATAGCAACCTTCCTGGAAATGCCGTCACCTAAGACAACCAGAGAGGTACAAAGATTGACCGGACGAATCGCAGCATTAAATCGATTCATATCCAGGTCAACCGATAAGTGCCTCCCATTCTATAAACTTCTAAAAAATAATAAGAAGTTCTTATGGGACGAGAAATGTGAGGAAGCTTTCAAGCAATTGAAAGCTTACCTCTCCGAACCTCTGATCCTGTCCAAACCAGTAACAGGGGAGCCACTGTATCTGTACCTCGCCGTATCAACCGCTTCAGTTAGTGGCGTGCTGGTACGAGAGGAACAAAACAAACAGAGACCTGTCTATTACACTAGCAAGAGTCTGATAGACGCAGAAACAAGGTACCCTACTATGGAAAAGTTAGCGCTAGCGGTCGTAACAGCTGCCAGGAAATTACGACCCTACTTCCAATCGCACTCGATCATCGTAATGACGTCACAACCATTACGAATGATATTGCACAGTCCCAGCCAGTCAAGACGATTGGCTAAATGGGCCATAGAGCTCAGTGAATACGACATCGAGTACATACCTCGAGCAGCAGCAAAGGCTCAGGTCCTTGCCTATTTTTATCATTGAGCTAGCATCTGAGCAATTAGACTCAGAAATGGAAGCTCCGAAGTGGAGCCTATATGTCGACGGAGCGTCGTCAAAACAAGGCTCCGGTGTCGGGCTAAGGCTAACTTCTTCAGCTGGAGAAACCATCGAGCAATCCTATAGGCTCGGATTCAGCGCCTCAAACAATGAGGCTGAATATGAAGCACTAATCGCAGGGTTGAAACTCGCCCTAAGCCTCGAAATTCGAGAGCTAAACGCTTATAGTGATTCACAGCTAGTAGCTAGCCAGTTACACAGAGAATACGAGACGAGGGACGAAAGAATGGGGGCATATCTCGAAGTCGTCCAGAACCTCACGAGGCAGTTCGACAAGTTCGAGCTAACAAGGATCCCACGAGGAGAGAACTCCTCAGCAAATGCGTTGGCTGCTTTAGCCTCCACATCAGACCCTCTCGTAAAACGGATCATACCCGTAGAAGGAATCGAAAAGCCAAGTATCGACATAGCTACTAAAGCTGAGATAGACAGCAAGCCAAAAGAGCAAACCGAAGGTAGCTACCCTGAAATGATAGCTACCCAAGTTCTCACAACATTCTGGTTCCCAAAAGCCAAAATACGTAGCTTTAAAAAGCATACCTCCGGGAACACGATCCAAAACACGGAGAACAACGACAAAAATGAAGGTATTCCCCAAAATTCAGACTCCCAGGAGCTAAATCCTACGAATACCTCCGGGAACACCATCCAGACCTCGGACCCACTCGTCTGCAGAATCAAAACTAGAAGTCGCTCAGCTCTCAAAAATTTATCTAGGGGGCACCATCCAGACCCCGGAGAATAACGAGGAAAATGGAGATATTCCTCAGAATTCAGACTCCTTGGAGCATAATCCTACGAATATCTCCGGGGGCACCACGACACCAGGTCCCGAACAGGAACATCCCTCGTCTCTTCATAACAAAGTTGTATGGAGAGAGGACTGGAGAATACCAATCATGCAATACATCCTGGAGGGAAAGACTCCACCCAATAAATGGAGGCTCGAAAACTCAAAGCATTGAGCGCAAGATACTGCATAATCAATTCTGCCCTCCACAAACGAAGTGTTTCCGGACCTTACCTAAAATGCGTCCATGGCCTCGTGGCTATGAAACTCATGAAGGAAATGCACGACGGCTCCTGTGGAAACCATGCCAGTGGCAGAGCTCTAGCTATCCGAATCAAAAGACAAGGCTATTTATGGCCTACCATTATTGCAGACTATGAGGTCTACTCTTCCTCATGCGACAAATGCCAGAGGCATGCACCGATTATACACCAACCTGCGGAAAATCTATCCAACATATCCGCTCCTTACCCATTTATGAGGTGGTCCATGGACATCGTAGGACCACTAGTAGCGTCAGGAAGTGGAAAGAAGAAGCTACGCTTCCTCTTAGTCCTAACAGACTACTTCACGAAATGGATTGAGGCTGAAGCTTTCCAACAGGTAACCAGATTCGAGGTCGAACGATTTTTGTGGAAAGACATCGTGTGTAGACACGGCGTCCCATACGAAATCGTGACTGACAATGGAGGGCAATTCATATCTCACGACTTCAAAGTATTTTGTGACAAATGGAATATCCGCCTGACCTTCTCAACACCTCGACGCCCTCAAGGAAACGGCCAGGCGGAGGCTGCTAATAAATCAGCATTAGCAAACCTCAAGAAACGCCTCGGAACCCAGAAGGAACTCTGGTCAGAAAAGTTACATGAAGTACTATGGCCATGTCGAACCACCCCACCAAAGGCTATAGAGGAAACCCTTTTCTCCTAAGCCTACGGGATGGAAGCTGTCGTCCCAGCCGAAACCATTGCTGGTAGCCTCCGCCGGGAACTCTGTACGTCCGATCTTGCAGCTAATGACCAGTCCTGACGGATAGCCTTGATCTAATCGAGGAAAGACGAGACCGAGCCCTGCTTCGCATTCAAAACTATCAGCAAGCAATGGCACGACATTACAACTCCAAATTCAGGCCCCGACAGTTCGTTGTAGGTGACCTAGTACTTAGGAAAGTTTTCGAAGGAACCAAGGAGCCAGATGCTGGGAAGTTAGGAACCAATTGGGAGGGTCCTTACCGGATTATCCATGTGGTACGACCTGGCGTCTACAAGCTCCAGAAGGTGCAAACTGGGGTACCTGAAATCAGGTCGTGGAACGCCACGAATCTCAAGAGATACTATCATTAGGTACCTAAATTTCTCGAACTACGTTAGGCTTGATCCCTTGACTGGGTACGTAGGCAACTCCGTCATGAGTGCAGCCCCAACCTAATTTCAACACTCTGTTCATCATGACCAAAGGGGGCATATGTCTGATTAAAATCACATAGCCCAAACAGGCGATTGTATGATTATTACGATTCCATGTATTATATTATCAATAAAGCAATTATCTTCGATACCTCGACTCTTTAAAAATTCAGGTCCTTACAAACACGGACCTAAGGTCTTAAAACCCTTCGGATCAACTCAGGTCTCCAAGAACCCGAACCTAAGGTCTTAAAAACCTTGATAATCTCGAAGGTCTTAAAATCCTTCAAGCGAAATCAAATTTGATAAACCTAAACCTAAGGTCTTAAAATCCTTAGAAACCACCAAGGTCTTAAAATCCTTCAAACAAAGACAGGTCTCCCCGGACCTGAACCTAAGGTCTTGAAATCCTTAACAAAATACAAAGGTCTTAAAATCCTTATCAAATCTCAAAAGGTCTTAAAATCCTAAGCAAATTTCAATGGGTCTTTAAATCCCACAAACGAATTCAGGTTCCCATGAACCACTCTCAAAAGAAAGCCCCAAACCGAACTCAGGTTCCTAAAAACCTTGAGATAATCTCGATATTTCAGGAACTCCTCTTAAGGAACCAAATACAATTCAAGTCTTCTCGACTTATCCGAGATCTAATTCTGAGGATTCACTAAACCTCTTAGTTAGTAACCGCAATACATTTCCTATCGAAACCCTTAACAAAGTTCGAATCCATCCAAAAACGACTAAGTTAAATCCAAAGACTTGGAACGAAAATAAAAACCAAGTTTAGATAGAAAAGGGTTTAAAAGCCTCCCCAGGCTACCAAGGGTTCCGAAGACCCTAAAACAAGTCAAGGTTTAAAAGCCTCCTCAAGCTATAGAACTGATACATAAACGAAATAAAAGCCCATTGGGCGGAAATCCTAAAAACACACGAAAGAGCCTCAGCTCTTAGACTTCCTTATCACCTGAGCTCTTCTCAGCTTCCTTATCGACTGGATCATCTTCCTTGTCAGGAACTTCTTTCTCCATTTCCTTGTCATCATCTCCCGGGGTGGCTTCAACTGGGGCTGAGTAAGAACCCACCAAGCCTAAGTTAGAACTGTACTCTCCAGAAAAGGAGAGGTTAAACATATTGATCTCGAAAGTACCTGAGCTCTCAGAGAGTTGAGGAAGAGGGAGCTTGCTGATCGAGAAGTCTGAGACTTGCGCCTTTTCGTACGCAGCAGCCGCATCCGGCAACAAAGTCATTAAACGATTATACTCGTCCTCAGCATTCTGGATTTCATTCTCCAGCATATCCTTCAAGAGGTCAGTGTTAGCCTGAAGCTCTTGAGCATAAATCTGGAGCTCGACCTCATCCTTCTTCTTGGCAAACTTCTCCTTCACGGAGGCCAAGATCTTTTTGTAGGCATCAGCTACCTCCTTCTTTCCTCTCCTAACAGCCAGCTTGACCTCAGCTTCCTTGTTCTTCTGGTTGTCTTGGGACGAAGTAATCAGCTCCTTGACCTAATACTCAGCTACCTTCCGAGCAGAATCCAACTCAGTAATCTTCCTGCTCTTCACCTGGATGTCCATCGCTTGACTCTCAATCTTCCCTTGCTGAATGTCGGCCTTGGAGCCAAGTCTCTTGACCTCAGCTTGAAGTTCAGAGACCTGAACCCGAGCCTGGTCGAGCTCCATCTCAGTAGCTCTAACTAGCTCAGTAACCTGAGTTAGCTCACCAGCATTGGGGGCATTGCGCACAGTTTCCTCAAACTTGAACTGAGCCATGTTGATACCTCCAGCCAGCTACAAAAACGGAAACAATAACTTAATAAACATCTTCCGAAGAGGATCAAGTTAAAAGACTAAAATAAAAACCATACATGACCCATGTAATAGGCAATCTCAATGTACTCCTCTTTGTTCGTGAGATTGGCGATTGAGGGGAGGGCGCACCCAGTTCTCTTCATGTGCCTCATCAGCGTAGCCAAACCCCACGAGTCATCCAAGACTGATCCAGGCTTCGAGTGAGCGAAGTTCCAGCCGATGGTTCCTCCTCTAGAAGAAGAAGAGGAAGACCTGGAAGGTCTGTCAACCTGGTCGGTCCTGGACCTCTTGCTCCTCGGAGGCTCAAACTCATGAGTATCCTTCACTATTTGAGGATCAGCTTCCGCCTCCGGGACCTCAGAGTGAGGGACAATTTCCTGAACCTTGGGCTCGGAGCGACTGTCATCTTTGACAGGAGCAGAGCCTCCGTCATCAAGGACATCCTTCACAGTGCTGAGGAAGGATCCTCCTTGATTCTTGTCGCTTCCTCGAGAGGAGCTGGCAGCTTTGGTCGATCTACCCCTGGAACGGAACGAGGGCTGGATAGGCATCTTGTGTGACTGAGTCCTTTCTGAGGTACTGGCTCCCGATGAGACTGATAATATCGATTCACCTTCAGAAACTGAATCGAAAGGAGAATCATTAATCCAAAAAAAAAAAATAATTCAAGCATTAAAGATTTGAAATCAATGAAAGAAGCTTACCTTCTAAACCAGCAAACGTGACTGAATCAGGAAAGGAAGCCTTGTATCGATCAGGGAACCTAGCTGATCCAATTCTCGTGGTAGTGTAAGCTCCCCATGTATTAGGGCTGTGTTGCAGCTTCCTATAGAGAGCTCTGGTGAGTTTACCGGATAACTTAGCAGGGTCCTCAATCACTGCAAGAAAAATCAAAAGACTTAGCAAATCGCGATAAGCAAAAGTAAACAAGCAAATACATCCCTAAAATCCTAACCAGATATGTCAGAACAAGCAAATACATCCCTGGACGACAGGGGAGATAATAGGTCCCGCTTCCCCCCTCCTTGGTGGAGCTCTCCTTTATCAAGAAAAGACTCATCAGCTCGGTTAGCTCTACGATAACTCCTTCTTCCTTAGCCCTGGTGATAAATCCATTCACCACTCGGATGACCGAGGGGCAAAGCTGGGAAAGGGCTAAGTGATAGTGATCTAGGAGATCTAGCAAGAGGGTTGGGAGAGGGAACCTAAGGTGACACTTGGAGATGTATTTCTCGTGAACACATAACCAACCCTCTGGGACAGTTTCGGGGGTTTCATCATCAGTTCAAGCTCTGGCTAAATCCTTCTTGCCATGAGCTTGGACGACAAGGTTAATGACATCCTGACTCTTCAACAGCGAGGGAGAGTGAGGACCAGAGGAGGCGCTCTTGCCATCTTTCTTCTTCATTCTCTTGACTCTCGCTCCAATTGAGTCTTTAGCCTTCTTCTTCTTGGCATCCTTCTTCATCTTCTCGCCAGCTTCTTGCTTAACCTTCGAGCACCGGAAGCAGAGATTTGAATCTCACCAGAACCTTCCTTTTGACTCATGACAGTAAAAGATAAAGAGAAAAGAAAGCGAAAAGGAAAAAAACGAACTAAGTCGAGCAGGAGTGAAATCTCTAAAGAGGTTAGATATGAAGAACATGTTCGATCAAGAAGCAGAGATAAAAAAAAACGCAGTAAAATAAAAAGAGAGAAGGGAAGTTACCTTGGAAACCGTCGAGAGGCGTGGAGAAAGTGGAGAGAGAAGCAGTTAATACATGCAGCTTTATATCCCATCGCGTCTCGAAAATCGGAAACTACATTTCAAATTCCCTTTAATCTGAACCGTCGATCTCGTTAAATGTAACTACAGCCGTCCGATTGAGCAAAGAATATCTACGATTGAGATAACTGATAATCATTATCTCAACAAGAAAATATAGGTTGGACAGTTAGGTTTAGCTCCCGAGATAACAAATCGTCTCTCGAAAGCTGGGGGCAACTGTTGGGCCCAAATATGGCCCGCTAGCTAATGGTAAATAACAAGAAATGATAACGGGCCACGATAGGCTCATCACAAATTCAATCCTTAAAAACAGCTAAGCTAGAGCCGGAGGCTGTGAGCTAAAGATGCACACTAGAGAGGTCACGGAAAGGAGGCAGCTCGTGAACGTATAAGTAGGCGCAGGACCTGGTCAAAGGGGAGCTGTTACAAACCCCTCAAATCACGGAAGGGATCTCGGGAACCAGTTGGTGGCGATCAAATGGAGCCTGAGGCTATTTAAAGAAGAAGTCAATCAAGAAAAAAGGACATTCACTCCTACGATCATTCACACAATCTCTCAAATATTTATCGTCTTTGTAGTCATTCAGAAATACATTCTTTGTAACCATTCTTCGATCAAAGTCATCAATAAAATCATTCATTCATTCTACAAGTTTTTACGGGATTCAGCCCACGTTATCTTTCCCTAATCTTAACTTAATCTAAAATCTAAGAGGTGAGTTTAATCCCTCACAATGGCTTTATAAGTATGCAAAAGGAATCTTTGTCAAAGAACATGAACTTGTGTCGAAAAAGATGGTTTAAACTATAAGTCCTTCTTGATCCAAAGATTTACATCTCACCATAAGACTTGCAAATATACTTGCTCATTCTCATTCACGATGTTGTTGTATGTGCAGGCTAGAGAAGCATGATTGATCTGCAAAACGTGTTTGGAGAAATGGATGATGAGAAGCTGTAGAAGTTCGTAAGTGACTATCTTATAGTTTAGTCTTGTGTTTTGGTTTAATTACGATGCAGACCTTTCATTTATTCTTCTTTTTCATGAATTTTGTTTTTCATTGACTTTTTTTGTTGCATTAGTTCTAATGATATCAAAATATAATAACATTGTACACTGTGGTTTATACAGGTACCAAAAATTTAATTCACCATCCAATCAAGTTTTCTAAGTAATGGATTCTTTACACTATGTGTCTTCCAAAAAATAACTTGTTAACAAATATAATAAGAAAGATTGTACAATAACATATTTTAAAATTTGTCAATATAAAACTATTTTTTTTTAAATTATAGTTTACATATTTTTTTAGAAAGAAATTAACTTATAAGTGAAGTTCTTGAGGATATTTTTTAAAAAAATTATATAAATTACTAATCAAATTTGAAGAAACCAAAAATACAGAAAATTTTAAAATTAAACAAAAACAAAAACCAAAACTAGAGTTTAGAATCACCATTGATGTTTTTCAAAAAAAAAAAAACTAAAAGCTACTACAAAATCAAAAACTAAGAACTAAAAAACTATAAGTCCATAAAACATAAATCAAATTTTATAATCTAAGTAAACAGTCATCACTAAGTCTTTTTACTTCTTATTGAATGCAAATAACGAACTAAAAGGTAAATAAAATTTTACAAACTTATATATATGTTCACCCGTGCAAGGCACAAGTCTTACCTAGTGCAATTATAACATGGATACCATGTAATTATAACATGACTTAACAAAATTATAACGTAAAGTTCAATTATAGAAATTCAAATACAAAAACATAAAATATATGGTCGTTATTATAATTAAGAAAAATTACAAGGAAAATAACTTTAATCTTAGAAAACAATTATTGTAAACTTACATACCAAAAAAATTAATAAAATTTAAATTAAATTAATCATTTATTTAATTTATTATTATTTTATATATTTTAATGTTTCTAAGGAGAAAAATCAATAGATGTTAAAATTGTATTGTCATTATTATATTATTTTATCAATATTATAATATTATTTTAAAAAAATTATTACATTATGTTAAGATTATTTTAACATGATCAATTTATTATAAATATTTACATTTTGACAAGATTTTTAGACATTTAAATAATCTTTATATCATATCAAATATTAAAATTTATATAAATATTTATACTTTTTGGTGGATAGTCAAGTAAGTAAAGCTATATTTGAGTTTATTATTCAATATTAAAATATATATTTAAAATTTAATTGCGATAAAATAATTTAATTGAATGATTATCAATATGATTTATTAAGATTAATAAGTATCTTTTATAATTTAAAGTATTTTTAACTAAAACCGATAAAACAAAAGATATTAATTTTATTCTTAAAAATAAATAAAATAGTATAAAATTATTATTTTTAAAAATGGAGATTAGTTTATTAAAAATAAATTAGTTTTAAATATAACCAAATTAAAAAATAAAATAAAACAAAACTACAAAATTTTACTTTATACTTTTTTTAAATGAACTTAAAACTAGTTGTAATAAAATGCATATTAAAAATAAATTATTTTGACTTTTATTATTTCTGCACACGGGGCAGGAAACTATCTAGTGCACTACTAAATCTGATGAAGATAAAGGAAGAAGAAGATTAAAAACAAAAAGAAGCAGGAGATCATAGAAAGTCATAAATGTTGAATTAGATTGACCGGAAAACAAAATACGCTTTTAAACTAGGTAGAAAATTGAGATGCATTCGAAATAGTAACTAGATTTTGATTTTTTCCTATTAAAATATCATTTGTAATTTTAAGATATTTTATAGTTATAAGAATATGTGTTTTTTGAAACTTTAATTATAAGAATATGTGTTTCAATATTGCATTATCTAATATGGTTTTATTTTTTAGGAATTTAAAATTTAATAAATTATTATTAGTTGTAAAATATTATTTAAAGCCAAAAACTTATCATTATATAACAGTTAAAAAAACAACAGTTTTAAAATATTGAAACACATATTGTTATTTATATACTTATAAATAGTTTAATATGGTTATGAATTTTTAGAAAATACTGAGTATATTGTTTAATGCAACTCTAGTAATATTGTTACTTAGTTTTTTATGTTTTCTTAATTCTTCTTAAACAATATATTTAATTATACATATTGTTACAAAATATATTTTACAAGCGATTATGATGAATCAATCTAAATATAATTAAATATAATTTATATTTAATATATTTAATACCAAAATAAAATTGTGATTCAATTGAAAAACAGAACAACCTAATATAATCGGGAAAGTAGTAAACCGATCTAAATTTTTATATACGAAATTACCTATTTAATTAAGATAACAACATAATTTTATTTAAATACAATATTCCTTTACTTTCCATACATATAGACTATAAAATTATTAAAACTTATCAACAAGTGAAAATGCAGATTAAATCATTATAATTTAATTATTTTATGAATATTTATACCTGTTCATAAGCATAAGAAAGTCCTCTGGTTATATATATTTTAGGGGAAAAATATAACAAAGAACAATGGTTATGCCAAAATCAGAAGATAATGTTGGAATATACATTCTACACATAAGAGAAATTATATTATACATTTTAGAAAACGTAAACAAAAATACAAATTTATTTTGCTCACTTTATATACACTAAAACATGTAAATTATTCAGCTGAGTGTATTGCCTTTTTCATATTTTCTGATTTGTATACAGTGTTTTTAAAAAGACAATTATCAATATGAGATTATTTATTTCCAATATTATGTTCTACCAAAACCGAATATTAATTATATAGAACTAACCTTTATCTTTCTTTTAAAGAAATACATCTTAGTTTTTATTATAACAAAAAATAATTTTTAATATATTTCACAAAAAGAAGTAACCAAATTCGAAATTGTTATTAAATTATTAAAAATTATATCTAATAATTTTTATCATTAATGAATAAAAACATTCAACGGCATCCGATACAAATGACTTTTTTAGTTTTATTCAACAGTTATTTTATTAATTATAATAATTGAATATCATAATACATTATAAGCATCCAACAAAATGAGCCTATTATATTTTTTTAAACTAACAATTTTAGCTTAAGCAAAGCTAAACATGATTATCTTTTAAAAATATTAAAATACTGAAGAATAAAATCTCTAGTAAATTATTAAGCTCTTTTAAGGTACTGTAATATCTATTTTGTAGTAAAAAAGGGTACAAAGTTTAACTAGACAGATTCAAAATAGATGATAACTAGGTTGGTTTGCCTATCACACTTAATATAAAATTGAAAAACTCACATGCCAAAAGTTCAAACCAAAGTCAAGACTAAACACAAAACAAAAGAAATGTTATATTTTCTAGATAAGAAGAAGAACTATAAGAATGACCTGTCTTTTTTTTTGCAACTTATCTGAAAGATATCCAGATTTTTAAGGGAAGTTTCAATCAAGAAGTCATATACTATACCCCGAATACAAAATTTATGGAAGGACCGTCTCGCATATTATGATAGAAAACAATCATTCTTTGTTGTTTATATGAACATGAAGTTACCAATTTGATTTACAGGGTCTTTGTGGAATAATGTTTATGTAGCTGGCCAAAAAAACAAGATGAAGAGACGTGTCAATTTAGAAATGGTAAACCATTACCTTGAAGGAACGACACCGATACAAGAGGACGGAAGCAAGCCATTGATGCAGAATCACCAACCAAAAGACAGACCAAGTATGGCTGAAACCTTTTATGACATTCGTCACTTTCGAGAAAACCGATAATAATAAAATATCATAATAATAACAGCAATTTCTATTTATAAACATTCTAAAGTCAACATCCACGTCAACAAAATACCATAAAATCAAATCTGTAAATATTGTTAACATCCAAAATATAGATAATAACATAAAAGCGTAAGTTCGAAAATACTAAATAACATAATAGATAAAAGTCAAAAGACCTAAAAACTGATAAAGATAGAAGTGATGAAAAGTCCAAAAGTCCAATAGCACCCCAAAGCATCCATCCAGTAAAATTATTCATGTTCTGCAGTCTCACCTTAAAGAAGCAAGAAGGAGGAGTAAACAACATGGGAGTCACTCATTGAAGTATAGAACGCTACCCCGAAGTCCGCTGACCCGGCCATAACACTCCAAATAAATATAATTTAAATCTAATACATGTCAAAAACGGTACCTAAAGTACCCAAACAACAAACAATGGTCCTAGCGAGGTGCACACTCGCTGTCCACTAACAGGCCAAAAATATAACACCCGTCCAAGATAGTGCTCGATTACACCGCCTGTAGACGATTTATCGACCCACCTAGGTTACGGCTTAACCGGTCGACTAAGGCCACCGTAACCTCCAAACAATCAGGCATACAAAAGTCCGTCTTTGCATCCATCTACAAACAATTCTAACTAACAATTTACTTTAAGTGAAACAAAGAATATTGAATCATCTAACGTCCTAGTTCCAGTTTAATCAAAGAAGCTAAATTACTAATAAGCAATGACAGACTCGATTTTACACGAACATATTAGAAATAAAGTATATTTATTCGAACTCCTAAGCCAAGTAAGAGAAGTTCGGGAATAGGTCCTCACCTTAGCAAATGTGGAAAAATGGTGTTTAAGAACTCCAGCTGCTCAAATAGACTCCAAATCGGAAAAATCACCAGCGACGGTGGAGGCGTGGCGGTGATGCGGCAGTGGCTTCCCAGCAGCCAGGCAGGGCAGCTCCGGAGAATGGGGGTCGGGGACGGTGGCGCGTGTTGCTCACGTGCGGCGGCACCGGTGGTCTGTGGCGGCGTGTGTGGCTCACACGCTGGAGGGGGCAAAACTTTGGGCAGCAGTGCGGTTTCATCCGGGCTCCGAATGCGACGCGGTCGGTGGCTATGGCTTCTTATCGGCGAGAGGAACACGATGGTGACCTAGGGTGATGATCGGTGGTAACGAGCTGGCACATGGTGGCTCTGGGGACGAGCTCCGGCGACCCTCTCTCATGGGCTTCTGGAAATAGGTTTGGGCTTTGACGGACTGCACATGGGCCGGGTAATGGGTGATGACACCTTTTGTTGTTTCTTATTTTTACCTCTTTTAGACTCTCTTTTTTTTGTTCACAATCTTATTAGACACTAATCGTGAGATCCGCGTCATAAAAATAAAAGAATCGTTGGTCAACTTATTTGTTACACTTTATAATTGGATAAATTAACATATATGTGATCAAGTTGTATAATTTTAAGCCGTATTCATATCTTCTTTCTTCAACCTTTATCATATCAGAAGAAGACCCTCACAAAAGAAGATCTAACAAGACATCTCTTCAAGGCTTTCTGATGGAGCAAACAAACACAAAGACGTGAGAATAAAATCAAATATTTATCCTAATTATGTATTAGCTCATATATATATATCAATCTTGAGTCTTAGATTTCTGCTGTCACGTTATTGTACAGTGTTGAAGATGTTGAAAGTGTTGATGTCTATACAGCAAAAGGTTTGCTTACTGTTGGCCATCATAGATATCTCGATGTTAGGTAAGTATAAAATATATATTATTTCATTTTTCCTTCTACTTATATATGTTTTTTTTTTGTAAAACTGGCTTCTACTTATATATGTTTTATATCATATATAATATTCTTGATCTTTTTGCGTAATTTTGTAGGACAAATGAAGAATTCGCAAAGTGCCACTTTGAGGATGCCTTGAACATACCTTACATGTTCAAAACAGATGAAGGTTTTTGAAAATTTGCAGGAAAGTCATAATGCAAAAAATTCTTACAATAATTTCTTTAAAAGAAAAACTATTGTGAATTGTTTGTAGGTAGGATTGTAAATCCGGATTTCCTTCCTCAAGTAGCATCGGTTTGCAAGAAAGATGACAATCTGATCGTGGTAAGCTTCGCTTAATCATGAATATTTTTTTCTATCAAATATTGGATTTAGATTTTTTTTAGTTAATATAATTTATATTTTTGATAGAAAAGGGTGTGGTCTTAAACTCTTTTTTACAAGATTAGAGATCCCCCAGAAATATAAACCCAACTTTTAGAGGGAAAATTAACAACAAAAAAAGGGAGAGAAAAGGCAATGCTTATTTCATTGAAATTGATCAATGATTACAAATGAAGAATTGGCCTCTGTTTATATAAAACATTTTAAATTGGACATTAGGATCAAAACGATCTAATGGTTTACACTGAAAGATGAAAAAGAAAATTGAAAATGTAATAAGTGATGACTGTTTGTATATTAGATAGAAATTAATATTAAGAATGATTTATATGGATATTTCTAGGGATAGAATTCTTAGGAAATATCCTATAAATACTCTAAAATTATCTAAAATGTTTTTTTTGAAGAAAAAAATCATCTAAAATGTTCCTCATACTATTTTTGGTTTAAGGCTTGTAACTCTGGAGGAAGAGCAACTCGTGCTTGCGTCGATCTTCTCAATGCTGTGAGTCCATTCAACAACAGTATATACACAAAATGCATCGTACTTATTTTATACATTCGTATCTATATACTCTGCAGGGGTATGAGCATGTGGCTAACATAGAGGGAGGCTACTCGGCTTGGGTTGACGCTGGTTTCGCTGGCGATAAATCTGCAGCAGAGCTCAAGACCGCTTGCAGGTTCCGCCCTACGGACAACTAAACCAGCCCAGTCTTGTTATTCACTAAAACATCTCTATTTTTATATATAACCGGTTTAATGCAAAAAATATATATATGAAATTGAAGTTGTGATGTTGTATTTGTGATGTTGTATTAAGTTTGTTTCGAGCTCGATGAAGCTGTCTGCATGGAGTGTTACATTGGGCATGTTCATTTGTGCATCGAGATAGATCATCTGAATGGAAATGATAATTAATGTTGGTTTTGTGTTAAAATGAGAGTAAAATGAGAGTCGATGATTCACTCAAATGACTTTTAAAATTTTAGCTAAAATAATACTAATCAAGATGAGTAAAATTAGTGCATCTGGATGTGGTAAAATGGACTTTTAATTCCCAAACTATTTGTAATATGTAATTTAAATACTCAAGTTTCACTTGCTCGATTTTGTTCCCCAATTTAATGTTAACTTAGCAATTTAAAGATCCAAAAAGTCAGACGTGAAGTTATTAACGTTCCGTTAGTTTTTACGTTGGTGTTTGAAAGTAATACAAGCGACTGAAGATGCCGACATCTGGTTTGGAGTTAACACTGAAAACAAAATTTTGACTGCTGCGGAGGAGAGCATTGGAACTGAGCATCCAAGATGGAAGCCTCCTCCCCAAGACACTGAATGTAATATTGGCATCGCTTTGTCAGGAAAGTGTACGCTCAGTGGTGCGTCGTGGATCCTTAGGAATCATAACGGAACCCCCATGGTGCACAGTAGGCGGGCATTCTCAGGGGTGCAATCACGGTTAGAAGAGGAGCTGATGGGTTTCTGGTGGGCAATTGAGAGCTTGGCATCATTGCATCATTGAAATATTACTCTCGAGTCCCATTACATGCTGCCCAGGGAGGCTCTCCTGCATCCTGAGAAGTTTCCTGCGTTTCAAATCTTATTAGCAGGATATCTCTGATGCTACCTGATAGAACAAAAATCAGGATCACTCTACCGGTACGGAAAGATATGAACTCCGAAGAGAACTGATGGATTGAACGGTGACACAAAGGTTTTTGGAATGATCCAATGATTTTGTGCAGAAACAAAGGAAGAGACAAAACAAGTCCAATGATGATGAGAAGAGGGTCAAAAGTGGTGATCGTCCCTTCACCAAAGCCAAAAGAAGCAGCTGTGATATGATTGATAAAAAAGAGTTTCAGACTTATGCCAGCTTGGAGAAGATGTTGCATAAGGCAATTCATGCTATCTGGCAACTCAAAAAGAAGGGAAACACCAACACTTCTCCTGCACCAAAACATCAAAGTAATCTTTCTTCTCTTTCAAATTCAGATTTGAAAACTAATGTGTTGTCTTCCGATAAAAGCAAAGCTGTGAAACCCACAAGCAAAGCTCATTCTACCAGGTGCTTCCAAATGCCATAGGATCGGACATTATGCTAACAAGTGTCAAAAGCAAAGACCGTTGGTGACTTTGGAGAATGAGAACGTTGAAACCAAGCCAGAAAAGGAAGACCATTTGCCAATTTTCAATGAATTCATACATGAGCCAATGGAGGGGCTAGATGAAGAACAAATATGTGGTCATCAAGCCAACCAAGAAAGGTTGAACCAAAATCGAGCACCGTCCTTTTTAGTTCATGGACACGGTCCATGATGGTGATCATGTCGACCAGCTTGATCCAACCGAGATTTTTCCATCAGATCGTGACACTACTTTGGAGCTAGATGAGCTGAGTGAGATAAGTGACACTACTATGAAGCTAGATGAGCTAAGTGACACTAACTTGGAGCTAAATGAGCTAAGTGACACTGAAGAAGGAGTTGGTTTAGCTGCTGGGCGAAATGAGCCTTTTTCGACCCACCGAAAAATTCATAACAAATTCAATTTGGGTCTGTTTACACCAAATTCGACCAGTCCTTTCCTGATGGTCTCCTACCCATTTGCATCAAGAAATATCAATAAAAGGAGTCAAAGTCGTGCCTAGGAAAAAGGCATTCAAACTCTGGTCAAAAGTCACAGTCCACATTTCGGTTTTCCATAAAAAGTTTTAGTTTTTGTTTGTGTTTTCTATGCTTCTAGTTTTCCACAATTATTTAAGTCTTTCTTTGACTCATTCTACTATAAATATGTAATCCATTTCATGAATAAAATCAGTTCATTTTGGTTTCATTTTTGTTTCTTTTCTCTCAGTGAGAGAGAGAGTTCTTAGCTAGTTCATCGGTTTGAACCGGCTTGTTGATTTGGTGGTCAGCCAACCATCTGTGTGTGTTGTTTGGTGGTTAGCCAACACATTCATCCGTTCTTTGGTGGTTAGCCTTAGATCGTTGGTATATCAAGAGTCATTATGCACCTCTTGACGATCCTATCAATTCATCCCAGTTCCAGAAGTGCCTTCGCCTTCTCGGTTCATATCCAACACCTGGCCAAAGTCATCCTCCCGATTTTGGGTCTATCACTACCTGCATTCTTCCCATGGAGCAGCAAAAAGCTGAGAGTGAGAGTGTAACTGGGGACTGTATATTCCATTAATTTTGCTAGACATGTTTTATCCTTGTATGATAGGAAAAATAGTAAACTAATTTTTAAAAATATAAGAAAATTGAAAACTATTTGAACTTATGATTATTTATATGTTTAATTTTTTTCTAAAAAAATATTAGAATCATATTTTATTTTATGTCCTAACTAGGATTAGAATACTATTTCTGACAATCTGCTTAGGATCTAACTGGTGACCAGGGAATACAAAGGACTAGTACATTTCTTACTATTCCTAATTATTTTTACCTTATATGAAATAGTTTTTTCTTTCCATTCCTTGTCATTCTTTTTATTCTAAAGGAATATAGAACAAATTTGTTCTTTACCAAAATTGATAAGTAATTTCATTCCTCTAAATTTATTCCTCTGCAATTTTTCCTAGTTATTCTTAATGTTCCGCTAATGGTCACCAGTTAGACCCTTAGTCCAACAATCGGATACTTAAAGTTCTTATACATAGACTTATCATGTGTATATAACGCAAACAAAACTTTTTGTATATTATATCTAAGTTTTAATTCGTTAGGTTATATTCTAGGAAGATATCGTTATTCTATCTTAACCTTGATTATAATTTATAGCCACGATTGTACGATTTACTTTCCATGTTTATGTGTCATAACTTATTTTGTCTTTTACCTTATGTTATACCTACGAAATAAACTTTCCATCCACTCTAGAATTTTCCGCACATAGTAGGATACGTATTACAGCCAAATCACAAAAAGATGGAAACTTCCATATATTTCGTTGATATCTGTATATTTCTCATAATTTTATTTTCTTTTTTATTTAATTTTATAAATGACAATATATTATGTATATATGCTTTTATATTCAAAATAAATTAATTGACAAGTTAAAGTAAATATATATATTGTACACAATACGAAAATTTAAAGTAAGAGTTCATATCTTAGAAAGTACTACAATCGAGCTTCAGGTGAACTCACTCTGGGTGTTTTTTAAATCTGTTGTATTGTTGTTATTGAAAACTATATACAACATGATGATGAATAAGATGAATAAAGAATAAATAAATCTTAGTCATATATATATATATATATATATATATATATGTATATTATTTATTTATTTTTGCTTATCTAGATTTTTATGTAAGACATATGTTAAATGTAGAAATGATTTAAACTTTGTTTTAATTTTAAAATGTTTTTTTCTTTCTATTGTCTTCCATCTTCAAAATAAAATACAAACTAACGTATACGCATATTTTTAACTTTGTTTATTTCAACCAATTGATTAGGTTCTTTTTTTTTGCAACTTCAATTGATTAGGTTCTTCGATCTAACGAAATGTGTGTTTAGGCAATATTGGTTTTATATAGATACCAAAATTCTCTCAATAGCTTGACCAAATAAACCAAAATTTTAATAGACTGTTACAATAAAATTAACAAACCAAAAATTTGGTTTACTAGAGATACTGAAATTCTCTTACTGTTTAGTGAAGATGAAATTCTAATGAAGAAAATTTTCACATATTTAAAATTGTGCCACATATTTAAAATTCTTTCAAATAATTTTCAAAGCAACAATTATACATATATATATATATATATATATATATATTGTTTATTAACCATGTAAGTTATATTTTTAAAACTAATCAAATCAATTCAAAAAGATATTATTTGCCTCAACATCATCCCATATATTCTACAACTACTTCACAAAGATTATTCAAAGCTCCAAAGAAAAATTAAAGAATATATAGAATACCAAAAACATCAAACTACATTACTCATTCATGTTTACGGTGTTAGACGTGTTATATTTTTCAAAAAATATGAACCCAATTTATACCAAAAATCTGTGTGATGAAAAAGAAAAAAAATCAAATTCAATAGTCTTAGCTTTCAGAAAAAAATATAAAAAATATTTAGTAAAACTGGTAAAAATACAATTATGAAAGGTTTTTTTAAAAGATATACAAATACCAAACTTCACCTATTAGTTACAAATATAAAAAATAATAAATTTAACATTTTCACTTGATTTTATACGATATCAAGTGATTTTATGCATCGTAAAAATAATAAAACACTTGATTTTTTTAACTTTGATGTTTAATTTATATTCCCTCTATTTTAAAATTATCAATGTTTTGGAGAAAAAGTTGTTTTTAAGTATATATAATTTTTCATTTTTGATGTATTTTAAAAATAAACCGTAAAATTCTAAAACATAAATTATGATTAATAAATTTTGATTGGTTAAAATTATAGAAATAAGTAATTATAGAAATAATGGATTTACGATCAAAATTTCAGATGAATTTAATATGTATAGAAATTTTGAAACATACATTTTTGTAAAGATTAATTTTTAGACAAACAGACCTACGTGCCGTACATTTTCCGTCTGGTAAATCATCTATCTTATTAAAACAGAAACATTACAACTTCTTCTAGGTGGATTTTTAAGTTGGACCTTATGTAATTAATGTTATATTAATCTACTTATTATTAGACATGCTTTTTTATAAATAATTAATATCAACTATTACCATAGTTTTTCACTTCTTACTTTATTATTATATCCATTACGCATGTTTCCTTATATTACATATATTTTACTATAAGCTAGATACATCCACTAGCATATTATACTATAAAATAGATTTTAATAATACATCTACTAACATATAATACTATACGACAGATTACTAATAATACAATATATTATATGTATTCATTAAATTGCATCTATCAATATTAGCAATACTACGAAGACGACTAACTCTATATTTTGGACCTATAAACCATGATATACTAATTTATAACAAAATGATATTACTATTTCAAATTAGTTTTTATAAAAATTATTTGTAGCAGCAATTTGTTATATAAGATAAATTTAATCAAAGACCCAAATCTTTTTTTTTTCATGTTCAGAAAAAAGAGACCTACGAATATATATCATTAAGTTAGCCAAAAATCTTCCGAATAAATAGTAAATCTCACCAACCCAAAAATGAATTAAAATATTATGTTTAAAATTTAGCTCACTGGGTTGGGTATAAATCTGTTCATTTCAGATATGAGTTCTTCGAGTTCTCAACATTTGGATCTAAGTAGATATTTGATTTGTCCGGATCAATTTTTTTTGGTTCCAGATCATTTTAACTTTTTTATATTATAAATCTTAAATAATATACAACATGTATATAAAATATGTGAATCGAAAGATAAACCCGCGCAGGCGCGCGGGTCATGATCTAGTACGGATTAAAAACGATCAGAATGATATCCAAATGGATTATTTATATGAATGTATCATCTATGATGGACAAACAAAAAAGGCCCAAAATGTGGAAATTAAACCATATGGCACTTAATAGAAAAGGTTTAAATAACTTGTGCTACAAACCAATGGTGACATTTAAAGATCTAATTAAAGAGAAGAGAGACCATGAACTAGATAGCCTAATTAAAGTATCCTAAAGTGGGCTCTCTCAAGTTGTGTGTCATGTTCTCAATCATAATATACAGACAAAAGACTTTCTACCATTCTTCTTTATCTGTCTCCAATCTTCAAAGGCTGTGTTAAAAACTGTAAAACGTTTCTAATCAGATTGCTCAAGTGGCACACGGACAAATAACTGTCCGTTTAAGGTTACCACAGCCGATGTATGATGCGGATCAATTCTTGTCGGTAAACTGACCACCTGCAATTTAACAAAATGTCATTCAACACTCTATATAATCAAATCCTGTAACATGTTACATTCTTATTAGTCAAAAGAAAAAAAAAAACATGTTACGTTCTTGGTAACATTACCTTTTTGAAAGGAGTTGCTCCCCATGGATTCATAGGGTTCTCTGGTTCGCCACTTATTACCAACCGTCCTGCCGGATCTGATTGGACTCGGACCTGTGTGTTATTTGCCAAGATAAGTTCACATGTATACAAAACGAGTATGTACATAGATTCTACTCCAAGTGTGTGTGTGTGAGAGAGAGCTAACCTCTTCACGGACTAGTCCTGGGACTAATGCATACACCTCAAAGCAATCTTCCTGCACGTATTTGAAGAGGTTATTAACTAATACAAATAAAACCTAAAGTGATTGCTCAGATTTTGAAGAAAGCAACACACCGTCCTCTGTACGTTAATCTTCACCCAGTCAGCTGGTGGTCCAACATCAACAACTGTCACATCCAACCTAGAAAAAAGGGGAAAACCGAATCAGAATTTCAAATGTGAAATTTCACACGTTCTAAAGCCAAGATCAAGAAACTAATAACCATACATAGGTCTAGACACTTGGATAGCATGTTCAGTAGACGAAGGCCTCTTGCGTTTCAGTAAACCTGATTGACATTGTGAGAAGAAGTATAATGAGATAAAAGATTCAATAATACAAATGAGAACAAAGACTCCTTCATCGAACAGAACTCGTACCAGGAGTGTTTCCTATCTGTTTTTCGCGCTTTTGATGAAGAACTAAATTCTTATCCTACAAATTACAAAACACTGTGCAGCTCAGACGACGGCAACAGAGATGTAGAGTGAATGTGATATGTTTAGTAACAAGATTCTGTAGGACCTTAACTGAAGGGTCATTAACTTCACCGTTCCCATTAAGACGCTGTGAATTCCAACCTTGCATAGCACGTGCTGCTGAATCTCTTCTTGCTCTACCAGATCCAGAAGCCTACAAGATGCATGATACGATAGTCATCATAAGAAGAGGAAGACCAAACAAAAACTACAGATGCATGATACGATAGTCACGATCTCACCTGGTTATCAATATTCATCGGTTCTGGTTCCATAGCAAGGGGTATATGTAGTTCACCCATCATAACTTTATGCCGCTCATATTCAAGAAGAGCCTGAAGAAACGATATAACGAATACAAGATGTTTACTGAATATTAAGAAAAAGATATATCTTTAGAGGATTCACAGTTTTTCAGACATTTAAACTCTGTTTCAGAAGGACTGAAGCAAAAGAGTACCAAAAGAGAGTTCATATAGGCTTCTCACCTTTTCGTAAAAACCTCGAAAAGTCCATGACACTGTTGTACATGTCCTGGACAAACAATTAAGCAACTAATTAGAACAACTTCTTGGGAATATGTAAAAACATTCTTCTTACTTTGGGGGCCTGAAAGACTCTCCTACTTGCCGCCATAGTTTGCATCCAGTAACCTATTCAGAATAAAGCATAAGCTAATAATATTAGAGGATCAACAAAGAAAGGATGAAATGCAAAAGGCCACATTTGCTAGTCAGCAAAGATGCTGCCATCTTCATCTGGCGCATTGCGTACCTTGTCATAACCGCCCAATCTAATTACAGCTCTCCACAACCTTGCACCAAAGAAATTAATCGAATGTTAGCTCTTCACAACCGCCCAACCTAAATAAAGATGGGAAGCAAGCTTACTTAAGGCAGTTTAGTCCCTCCCCATAAAATTTTGGAGGTTTAAAGTCCATGCTTCTCTCTCTAAAGAAGTGGTATAGTTCTTTCATAAAAGCAGATTGATCCTCCTCCGTTCCAGATTCATTGCCATCCGACGTATCATCCAAGAGGAAGGAGCGCTTTGCGCTCAACGTCCCATCTAAACCAGATGGTGGCTGACATACTTTATGGACCCCATTATTCAAGCCTCCAGTTACCCCTACTTCAGGCTTTGTATCAGAAGAGACAACACAAGGAGGACCAGGTTCACGTCTCACTGATGCATTCTCATTATCAGCATCACTTCTCTCAGGTACAGAATAATCTTCCTTTTCAGCATTACAAAAGTCGACATTCACATCGTTGTTATTAGTAGAGTCAATATCAGCATCAGTGACCAATTTAGAATCAGGTACATCGAGTTCCATGTCTTCTATAGGTTCAGCCTCAAGTGTAGCAACTCCTTCGTTATGCTCAGATGAAATCTGGGTAGCGGGCAAGACAGACAACCCTTTGTCACTGTCTCCTGAAACTCCAGCAGCCAAAACATCAGAGAGTTTGTAATTTTCTGTAAAATGTTCAGTGTCAGGCATGTCTGGCTCCTTTTCCACATTCACTGAGGTTTCTACGAGAGGCTCGGATGGCTTATCATCCTCCAGATTTGATACGGTCTCAGGACCAGGCACCTCTGGTCCCTTTTCAACCTCCATTGTGGTTCCATGAGCATGATCTATCGGCCCACTTCCATCGTCAGCCAAATTCATATTGCTAGCCTCGCCCTCGTCTATCTTGTCATTGTCCTCCTCAAAAACTTTGGTATCAGGAATGACTAGAAACTCTTTATGTTCTCCTGAGGATATGATGTCATGTTCTTCTGCAGTTTTGTCCTGCTCCGTTACAGTATCAGCATGATGAAGCGGTGATCCTTTGTCCTCCGAGAGTTTGGAATCAGGAATGATTGGAAACTCTTCCCGTTCTCCTGAGGATATCATGTCATGTTCTTCTGCTGTTTTGTCCTGCTCCATTGCAGTATCAGCATGATGAAGCGGTGAACCTTTCTCCTCCGGGATTTTGGTGTCAGGAAGGACTGGAAAGTCTGTAAGGTCTCCTGAGGAAATCATGTCATCTCCTTCTGCAGTTTTGTCCTGCTCCATTACAGTATCAGCTTGATGAAACGGTGATCCTATGTCCTCCGAGAGTTTGGTATCAGGAGTGACTGTAATCTCGGTGTGGTGGTCTCCTGAGGATGTCATGTCATATTCTTCTGCAGGTTTTACCTGCTCCATCACAGTATTAGCATGATGACGTGGAGATCTTTTATCCTCCGAGAGTTTGCTATGAGGTACTGTGGTCGTTTCTTCATGGACTACTGCAATATCTTCGTCAATCATGACAGAATCTCTGTCATCTCTCAAGACATCCGAACTTACTTTGTTGGACGCAATGTTCTGTTCTAAAGTGTCTTCCACAGTAGGCTTGATAAACCCTTCTTCAGGATCTATAACACCTGAAGGAGGAGGACTTGGACGCCGGTTCGCTTCTAACTGAGAATTCTTCTCATCACCAATCTTCGATAGATCATCTTCGGCCTTCTCAAGGGTAGAAGCATGAGAAGTGTCTTCTTCAGGAGAAGGAGTTGTTTCTAATTGAGAATTCTTCTCATCATCAATCTTTCGTGGATCATCATCGTTGGTCGCCTTCTCAAGGGTGGAAGCATGAGAAGTAGCTTCTTCAGTGACCATGGGAGAAGGAGAATCCTTATGTTCACTTTCAGAACCGTCCTCTCCTACTGTCTCTTTTGGATTCTTATCATCTGTTCCCATAGCATTACCTATACTCTGCTGTTCAGTCTCAATTTGTTTATCGGTTTCCGTAGCAGTATCTATACTCTGCTGTTCAGTCTCCATTTCTGTTATATTCTCCATTTCAACAGCATTCCTATACCGATTTACACATACAGGGAAACTTTATCAAATAACAATTCACTCATAATTAAGATAAACCCCAAAAACATAATTGAAAAAATAACAAATAATTGGGAGGAAGCCTTACGGATTTGTGAGAGCAATGAGATTAATTCAACAAATCCCCAGGATACGTTTGGTTCTTACTTAGGTTTTTTAGTGTTGTAATAATTAAATGAGGATGAAGAATCGTTTCTGAACCTAACCAAACATCAGTGTTTCAGATAAACAAGAACATAGCATAACCAGACATAAAAAAAGAGCAAAACTCAAAAGCAAACAAAGAAATAAAGCAATAACATATTCGCGTCAATTTCTAAGACAGTTAAAGAAGGTAACACCTTTTCTAGAGTTGTTTAATCCAACCAAGAAGGCATTTTAGTCCTAACAGTAACACAAGTGAAAGAGGCTTATTCATACAAAATTTCATGCTATACAAAAGTCGAAATTGGAATGAAAGGTTATCTATTTTATGCAGTCAATTTCAGATTTAAAACAAAAAAGAAGGGAACTTTACAAACCTCGAAAGAGAATTTTCGCAGCTCCTCCTTCTGCAGTGTCTGAAAACACCCACACACTTTCAATCGAAATTGGAACAAAGCAAATCGAGGGTTTCAATTAGAACCGGGGTTTCAAGGTTTTGGGCTCACGGGCTTCGGCCTACTCTGGTCCCGATCGGCAGCATTAGCTTTTTAAGCCAACGTATATTAAAACAGAAGTTATCGTTTCCCTTTATGTGTAATTTTTTTTAATTTGGATCAATTTTATAAAATTTATTAAATTTTACATATGTTATAATATCTTCTTCATATCTTATTTTTATTAGAAATCTAAATAAATATTTGAAAGAAGATTCTATTAAATTCATTCTCAATCTATAAAAAAAAATAAAAATTCTGTAAAATACTTTTAACAGTATCCAAAATTTTGTTTTCTCTATTACGTAGGTCCAACTTAATTTAATTTTCACATATATTTCAAATTTATAAACAAAAAAAAATTAAAAAATACAAATTTATAAATCACACAAACATTATTATAAAATTAGATAATATATAACATCTAATTTTATTAACTTATTGATAAAATTTATTATATAATCTATAACATTTTAATATTTAAGAATATTATTATGCTTCAATATATGTTTAGTTATTGTTTAAAATGAAAAATTAAATTTTATCATACTTTATTTATTATCAAATTAACATAATTATTATATTGAACTAAATATGATAAAAATAAATTAAAATGATACATTAATATATCTTATTTTCATAAATAGAAATATTTGTATTAAGATAAAATAATATGTTGTCAGACGGGATAACATACTATAAACTTATCAAGGTGTACTTCTAAATATAATGGCTACAAATATGGGAAAATTGTCTTTTAAATCCTGAACTTTCAAATTTGGTTCAAAAAAGACATGAACTATTGTTTGGACCATTTAAGGCACAAACTTATTTTGACAAACCGTTTAAAGCCTAGAATTAATTTGACTAAGCCATATTCAATACGTCGTTATCTCGGCTAACGACACGATTAAACGGGGTTAACTTCCGTTTACTGTTCCCGTTAAACCTAAGCTACGTCGTTTTGAAATTAGAAAAACCCCTAAATTTCTATCTTCTCAAAATTGCAATCCCTAATTTCCCAAAACAAAAACCCAATCACTTCTGAGTTTCTGCCTCAAGAGCCCTTGCTTCACGACCAGCTGCTCTTGCTTCACGAGCCTCTGCTCCACGAGCCTCTGCTCCACTTCTGTCACTCATTGATTCAGCATCTTTCTTCTTTCTTCGTCGATAAGGTAATTTATCCTTTGGATCCCTTTGTCTCTCATCATTCTCGCCGAAATTGAATCAAGAGTTTGTATTTTTGATTGGGTTTTTGATTTGGGAAACTAGACATTGCGATTTTGAGAAGATGAAAATTTAGAGGTTTTTCTAATTTCAAAACGACGTAACTTAGGTTTAACGGGAACAGTAAACGGAAGTTAACCCCGTTTAATCGTGTCGTTAGCCGAGATAACGACGTATTGAATATGGCTTAGTCAAATTAATTTGAAGCTTTAAACGGTTTGTCAAAATAAGTTTGTGCCTTAAATGGTTCAAGCAATACTTCAGGCTTTTTTCGAACCAAATTTGAAAGTTCAGGATTTAAAAGACAATTTTCCCCTACAAATATATATAATTGTCACGATTTTGTATAGTTTTTAGGCATGTATGGGATCCGTTGGACGCTCTACATGTGAATGGTTTTGCGAAACAACAAAATCAAGAAAGCAACATCATAAACTTAAAGATATTTTCATATTTCACAACATGGACGTGATCAAGAAATTGTCAGAGTCAGAAACAAGAATTGGAGACTTTACCTTCTGTTTTTGAGTCCTTGTAACATCGTCGCCAAGAGTTCACAAGAGTAGCCATGTATTTGCTGATGCAGCATCATCAAGATTTCCACTCGAGACTACCCCTTTATTTTTATTTTTTGAATTATATGTAAAATTAATTCAGAAAAAGTAGTTGTTACAGCTTTTAGCTACAGAAACAGAGCAGAACTTCTTCATATCCTTTTAGCTTCTTTGGGAGCATTATTAGGCACTGATTGCGAATCTGCCTATCGATGAATTTTACAAGGCAAGCCGTTGAGACAGGTTGTGAGCCATGCCGACGATTGTTCCTTCCCTCCATATTGAGTGTATCGCCACTTGGAAGCAATACCGCAGTAGGAAGAGCTTCTTTGTGGTGTGAGAGTGATCTGCAAGGAGCGCGATGATGTTATGCCAGTGATGTGTGAACCGAGATAACAAAAGCTTCCCGAGAAGACCCTTCCATATCTCATACGAGTAGGTGCATTCAAAAAATAAATGTTCTCGTGTTTCCAGATGTTGATTGCAGAAGATACAGCCAGCATCAATGTTCATATTCCAGAGAAGCATTCGATCACCCGTTGTTAAACGGTTGTGCAATGTTAGCCAACATCTCTTTGTTTCAAAGGAAACAACATCTCTTTTGAATCTTAATGATGCTGCATTTGCAACTACCGGCTGTTAGCAACTATCATAGGCTAGATCTTTTGCCTTATTCATCAAGAACCCAAACAAAACAACCACAGACGAAAAACCCTTGCATGCTTAAAAAAGAAAATTTTTATTCATTTATAAAAATGAAGTTTGTCTTCTTGATCGCCCTCACAGTCGCTGCATCTTATATGCATCTATCTCTCCTTCCTTTTCTTTTTATAACCGAAAGTTTACTACTCACACCTCGCGCATGATAATATTTTTATATATAATATGTAGCATCCCTATCCCCTGGGGATCGACCGGGGTTATCGAAAGGGAGTTGTAGACACGCGTATACCCTTATAGGCAACCCGCCATGTAAGTTACTGGTCCCATGAGTCGACGATCGCATTGCTTTCTTTGAAATTCCGATCCACCCGTATCCACACACTTCTACTTACAGTCCTGCACACAGGGAAAAGGAAAGGGAGGGTCTGAGTATTGGGTTACGCAGTGAAGTGACTCTAGACCAGCCTAGCCCGCAAGACACTCAATATTACTCTATGCGGGAGCTAGGGCTGATCCGCCACTGCAACAATAATGCATCAAGAATCACTTCATACAACATCATTTCTAGCAACCTAACGTTCAGTCAACATAATCAACACAGTCACTGATACACAGCAATCAATAATAGATAAGACCGACTCGACAAACACAACCGACTCAACTTCAAGAAAGGACCTATGACCGTTTACGGATGTCCCTACGGGTTCCGGTCTATCCTGGGCGGCGCCTCTTCCGAGCATCCGTCCCGCCCAGCTTCCTAAAGGCTACCCGGATTGCAGCATGTTGGCCACCTTGCTCTGTCTGCCTCCCGGCCATTCATAGCCTGACACAGCCACCTTTTTGGCTTGACTCGATCCTAAGGCGCCACTACACTTGCTTATTTATATCCCGCCCTCGCGCGGTTCCTTTCACATCACAACACATCACACCCTAGACTCTAGACGCCCACCCGTTCTCGGTGGTCCAAGCAGGACTACAAGCAAGATCCACTGACACTACCACTTTCTCAGTCTCATTCCCATACTCATACTCAAACACTTACACTTAGCCTCTTACTCATACTCAAGACGCCACCCGATATCGGTGTCACACACCCGTCACTTAGCACAAGAGTAATATGCACAACCAGTAAACAAGATGCTAAGAGAAATCTCTACTATCACATGGGACCAAACAACACGCAAGCAATCATCATATAATAGCCACATCAACACAAGGCAGTCCATTAATGTCCCTTTTAATCAGTATGAGCGTTCTTATGCAACATGATTCATGCATCTAACAACCTAGGTCCATCATGAACTACCAACCTAACTCCCAACAAGAACTAACCAGATCTAGTTCCAACAAGATTAATATAAAGGACTTGCGAGAGACTGGGTTCGGATCACCTCACCTTAACCTAGATCTGGACACAAGAGCGAGAGAAGATGAGATCTGAACCACCCGACTGATCAGCTACACCACCACCACACTACCTCGACACACGGCGATCACCACCTCAACCACCACCAAACCGCCGCCGACGAGGAGAGAGAGATCGGACGCCGCGGAGAGAGAGAGTAGAGAAGAGAGAGACGCGCGGAAGAGAGGAGAGAAGAGAGAGAGAAAAGAGAAAAGACGGCAGCGCAGGAAGAAGAGCTTGACGGCTAGGGTTTTCAGTTCTCCGGGAATCTCTGCAGAACTCCGCCTCAATTTTGTGAATAGGACAAAAAGGAGGTGGCTGCAGTCCTTTTTATAAGGATGGGAAGGAGAGACCTAGGTTTTCTAGTCAATCGGGCCGTAGAGAAGCCCGATCCCATTAGAAAATTATTGGGCCCGGGATAGGGATGTTACAATCTCCCCCACTTAATGGAATTCGGCCCCGAATTCAGCTTGTGTACTCCCAATACTTAACATCCCTCACCCAATATTTTTCCAACGGTTTCTGCAATCCAAGATAGCCCTTGGTACGAACTCACTGCGGCTTTATACTACTCCCATGTCACTCCAGGCGGTACTACTTGCTTCGAGGTTCATAGGTCTTCTTTGCTTTGCCTTTTTGTTCTCCCCCACTTCGATCAAGCATACCCATTTCCTAACACTCGTCATTTCGTCCCTGATTTCTGTGTGACACCCACTCGTCCCTTGCCCGCTAGTGGTTTCAAAATGTTAACCGAGGCGCTTATTACTATCCTTACTCGGCCCAATTGGTGATGTCGGCGTTGGTACCGCCAAAGACAATGGTTGAAAACTGGTTGTAACCCAGAAGCAAGATACTCTTCTTCTCCGTCCACCGTTTAAAAATGGACAGCGGTTGTGCACGGTCTTCTGCTTTAGCACTGTAGAAGTCAAGCAGTGGAGTGTCTTTGTCCTGCCATCTCACAAACTCTCTTTTCCAGATAGACAAAAATTCCCTTTGGAAGCACAACCAGTGGCTTAGCCTGAGGATACTTTGCAAGGAAGCTCTGCATGAAACTAATGATCATGAAGGTTTTCCAGAATCCGGAGCATGAGCCACGATACAATCCCCTTGTGGTGGAGCACCGCCCACAGCCCCAAATGGGTTTTTGATTTGGGAAACTAGACATTGCGATTTTGAGAAGATGAAAATTTAGAGGTTTTTCTAATTTCAAAACGACGTAACTTAGGTTTAACGGGAACAGTAAACGGAAGTTAACCCCGTTTAATCGTGTCGTTAGCCGAGATAACGACGTATTGAATATGGCTTAGTCAAATTAATTTGAAGCTTTAAACGGTTTGTCAAAATAAGTTTGTGCCTTAAATGGTTCAAGCAATACTTCAGGCTTTTTTTGAACCAAATTTGAAAGTTCAGGATTTAAAAGACAATTTTCCCCTACAAATATATATAATTGTCACGATTTTGTATAGTTTTTAGGCATGTATGGGATCCGTTGGACGCTCTACATGTGAATGGTTTTGCGAAACAACAAAATCAAGAAAGCAACATCATAAACTTAAAGATATTTTCATATTTCACAACATGGACGTGATCAAGAAATTGTCAGAGTCAGAAACAAGAATTGGAGACTTTACCTTCTGTTTTTGAGTCCTTGTAACATCGTCGCCAAGAGTTCACAAGAGTAGCCATGTATTTGCTGATGCAGCATCATCAAGATTTCCACTCGAGACTACCCCTTTATTTTTATTTTTTGAATTATATGTAAAATTAATTCAGAAAAAGTAGTTGTTACAGCTTTTAGCTACAGAAACAGAGCAGAACTTCTTCATATCCTTTTAGCTTCTTTGGGAGCATTATTAGGCACTGATTGCGAATCTGCCTATCGATGAATTTTACAAGGCAAGCCGTTGAGACAGGTTGTGAGCCATGCCGACGATTGTTCCTTCCCTCCATATTGAGTGTATCGCCACTTGGAAGCAATACCGCAGTAGGAAGAGCTTCTTTGTGGTGTGAGAGTGATCTGCAAGGAGCGCGATGATGTTATGCCAGTGATGTGTGAACCGAGATAACAAAAGCTTCCCGAGAAGACCCTTCCATATCTCATACGAGTAGGTGCATTCAAAAAATAAATGTTCTCGTGTTTCCAGATGTTGATTGCAGAAGATACAGCCAGCATCAATGTTCATATTCCAGAGAAGCATTCGATCACCCGTTGTTAAACGGTTGTGCAATGTTAGCCAACATCTCTTTGTTTCAAAGGAAACAACATCTCTTTTGAATCTTAATGATGCTGCATTTGCAACTACCGGCTGTTAGCAACTATCATAGGCTAGATCTTTTGCCTTATTCATCAAGAACCCAAACAAAACAACCACAGACGAAAAACCCTTGCATGCTTAAAAAAGAAAATTTTTATTCATTTATAAAAATGAAGTTTGTCTTCTTGATCGCCCTCACAGTCGCTGCATCTTATATGCATCTATCTCTCCTTCCTTTTCTTTTTATAACCGAAAGTTTACTACTCACACCTCGCGCATGATAATATTTTTATATATAATATGTAGCATCCCTATCCCCTGGGGATCGACCGGGGTTATCGAAAGGGAGTTGTAGACACGCGTATACCCTTATAGGCAACCCGCCATGTAAGTTACTGGTCCCATGAGTCGACGATCGCATTGCTTTCTTTGAAATTCCGATCCACCCGTATCCACACACTTCTACTTACAGTCCTGCACACAGGGAAAAGGAAAGGGAGGGTCTGAGTATTGGGTTACGCAGTGAAGTGACTCTAGACCAGCCTAGCCCGCAAGACACTCAATATTACTCTATGCGGGAGCTAGGGCTGATCCGCCACTGCAACAATAATGCATCAAGAATCACTTCATACAACATCATTTCTAGCAACCTAACGTTCAGTCAACATAATCAACACAGTCACTGATACACAGCAATCAATAATAGATAAGACCGACTCGACAAACACAACCGACTCAACTTCAAGAAAGGACCTATGACCGTTTACGGATGTCCCTACGGGTTCCGGTCTATCCTGGGCGGCGCCTCTTCCGAGCATCCGTCCCGCCCAGCTTCCTAAAGGCTACCCGGATTGCAGCATGTTGGCCACCTTGCTCTGTCTGCCTCCCGGCCATTCATAGCCTGACACAGCCACCTTTTTGGCTTGACTCGATCCTAAGGCGCCACTACACTTGCTTATTTATATCCCGCCCTCGCGCGGTTCCTTTCACATCACAACACATCACACCCTAGACTCTAGACGCCCACCCGTTCTCGGTGGTCCAAGCAGGACTACAAGCAAGATCCACTGACACTACCACTTTCTCAGTCTCATTCCCATACTCATACTCAAACACTTACACTTAGCCTCTTACTCATACTCAAGACGCCACCCGATATCGGTGTCACACACCCGTCACTTAGCACAAGAGTAATATGCACAACCAGTAAACAAGATGCTAAGAGAAATCTCTACTATCACATGGGACCAAACAACACGCAAGCAATCATCATATAATAGCCACATCAACACAAGGCAGTCCATTAATGTCCCTTTTAATCAGTATGAGCGTTCTTATGCAACATGATTCATGCATCTAACAACCTAGGTCCATCATGAACTACCAACCTAACTCCCAACAAGAACTAACCAGATCTAGTTCCAACAAGATTAATATAAAGGACTTGCGAGAGACTGGGTTCGGATCACCTCACCTTAACCTAGATCTGGACACAAGAGCGAGAGAAGATGAGATCTGAACCACCCGACTGATCAGCTACACCACCACCACACTACCTCGACACACGGCGATCACCACCTCAACCACCACCAAACCGCCGCCGACGAGGAGAGAGAGATCGGACGCCGCGGAGAGAGAGAGTAGAGAAGAGAGAGACGCGCGGAAGAGAGGAGAGAAGAGAGAGAGAAAAGAGAAAAGACGGCAGCGCAGGAAGAAGAGCTTGACGGCTAGGGTTTTCAGTTCTCCGGGAATCTCTGCAGAACTCCGCCTCAATTTTGTGAATAGGACAAAAAGGAGGTGGCTGCAGTCCTTTTTATAAGGATGGGAAGGAGAGACCTAGGTTTTCTAGTCAATCGGGCCGTAGAGAAGCCCGATCCCATTAGAAAATTATTGGGCCCGGGATAGGGATGTTACAATCTCCCCCACTTAATGGAATTCGGCCCCGAATTCAGCTTGTGTACTCCCAATACTTAACATCCCTCACCCAATATTTTTCCAACGGTTTCTGCAATCCAAGATAGCCCTTGGTACGAACTCACTGCGGCTTTATACTACTCCCATGTCACTCCAGGCGGTACTACTTGCTTCGAGGTTCATAGGTCTTCTTTGCTTTGCCTTTTTGTTCTCCCCCACTTCGATCAAGCATACCCATTTCCTAACACTCGTCATTTCGTCCCTGATTTCTGTGTGACACCCACTCGTCCCTTGCCCGCTAGTGGTTTCAAAATGTTAACCGAGGCGCTTATTACTATCCTTACTCGGCCCAATTGGTGATGTCGGCGTTGGTACCGCCAAAGACAATGGTTGAAAACTGGTTGTAACCCAGAAGCAAGATACTCTTCTTCTCCGTCCACCGTTTAAAAATGGACAGCGGTTGTGCACGGTCTTCTGCTTTAGCACTGTAGAAGTCAAGCAGTGGAGTGTCTTTGTCCTGCCATCTCACAAACTCTCTTTTCCAGATAGACAAAAATTCCCTTTGGAAGCACAACCAGTGGCTTAGCCTGAGGATACTTTGCAAGGAAGCTCTGCATGAAACTAATGATCATGAAGGTTTTCCAGAATCCGGAGCATGAGCCACGATACAATCCCCTTGTGGTGGAGCACCGCCCACAGCCCCAAATGAGCTACACGATGAGGCTTCATCTCGCTAGCATGCGTCGGATGAGCAGGAAGCCCACCTATCATCCGCCCTTCTGCAGATAACTTAATCTCGAAATCTGGTCCCCCAAACTTTTTAGTCCGAGATTCGGGAGCATATGATCTCGTGCTCTTTTTCGCTTTACTGAAGTTCACCTCAACAATATCTAAGATGCTTTTGTCAATAACTCCGCAGACACGGCAAACATAACCCCTGTCGTCCCTTAGTATGAAGGAGTGCGCACAGCCTTCCACTTCATCGGTCTTTGATTCATTGCGTGAGGTCTCTGCATCCTTGGTACACACTATTGACATGGCCATTTCATTCCAGATATTACCAAGATCCTCACCTGCTGCTTCAGACTCATTACCACTTTCATCATCCGCAACGCCCACCTAGACACTCTTATCGTTGACCACACCATTTCCAATGGCAAGGACCTTTTCTCTCCTCGTTTGTCCCATGCAGACATCTCTGCCAATTACCATACCGTTTCTTAACGCACGGAGATTGCCTCTGCTACTATGTCCCTCCACCGATGCGGTAATGGCACAAGACATCTCCTTTCACTTCCCCAAAACAACCTCCTCAAAAGCGAACTGCGGCGTCACAGGCACCATATCACCTTGACTCTTCTGATGCTGCACAAGACTCGACTGAATCGTATACTTAGGCTTCTCAATCAGCATCTTCGTCCTCATCATCAGAATCAAGAATAACAATCTCAGTGGAAGGTACCACACAGAGAGCCTTCCTCGAACCATCATCATCACCACCATTCAAGTCAATCACACAATCCAACCCAACTGATTCTCCCAACTCATAAGCTCTCCTTGACCATCCTCCTTACCAGAGCGAACTCCAGAGGCTCCAGAGCTGCCCCGAGTTTGTCGTGAATCTCCCTGCGTAGTCCGGTCTTGAACAACCTACACCACTCCTCTGCAGGCTTGGGCTGACAATGCCTGGCGGTATCCAAAAACTCCCACAAGTAGTCCATCACTTTGTTTGACTTCTGCGCAACCTGAACCCGCACGTCGCAGTCGCAATCGTCCTAATCTGAAGAAGGCTTCTGTGGGCGCCCCCGTTTCTTCTTGGGTGCTCTCCCACCAGATGCCTTGGGGTTCCCATCGCCCTCCTTCGGTTTCCCCTGCCCAGGTTTCTTGGCTTCAATCTCCCCTTCTTCTTCGATCGCTAAACCAGCCATGCGCTGAACCAAGACGAACTCCAGAGGTTCCAAGACACCCTTCACCTTGTCCTGAATCTTCTTATGCAGTCCTCGCTTGTACCATTTGCACCACATTTCTGCGCTCTTCGGCTTACACAGCTTGGCTTGGTTGATGAAGTCCTCAGTTGAGCCAGCAACAGATTGATCCTCCTGCTTATTCCGGAATAGCGTCTTGCACTGGCATTTCCCTGCGATGGATCTCGGAGGCTCTCGGGCTACCCCTGACGTCTTGCTTGGCCGGCCCCGTTTCCTCGGAAGGTCCTCATCGAGAGCGAGCTGGAACGTAGCACAACCCTGGAGTACACGCTCCTCCATAACTATCTTCAGAAAGTGTGGCATTGTCACTATGTGTCCCACAGTCTGCTCGAAAGGGTACCCGAATGGAAACTCTCTGAACTGTTCCTCTGGATCTGGAAACGTACGCAGCACCCAGTTGCCCTCTGCGTCACGGTGCCGCTTCCGGGCGTGCTCCTGAGTGCCCACCGGCCCGTAGTGCAAACGCGGCATCCTCCACTCGTAGTGATCAAGCGGAAACATCATGCAGTAGAAGAGACGATCAGAACCATAATAGAAGCATAGATATAATGGGTGGTTTTTGAAAACATCACACAACTTCCTCAAACATCAAAACTTTTGAAAACTCTTTTCTTTTTAAAACAAGGTTTTGAAAAACTTTGGAAATGCCGACCCCTTAGGATAGCACTAAGGGATCTTAACCCCCGCTCTGATACCAGTTGTAGCATCCCTATCCCCCGGGGATCGACCGGGGTTATCGAAAGGGAGCTGTAGACACGCGTATATCCTTATAGGCAACCCGCCATGTCAGTTACTGGTCCCATGAGTCGACGATCGCATTGCTTTCTTTGAAATTCCGATCCACCCGTATCCACACACTTCTACTTACAGTCCTGCGCACAGGGAAAAGGAAAGGGAGGGTCTGAGTATTGGGTTACTCAGTGAAGTGACTCTAGACCAGCCTAGCCCGCAAGACACTCAATATTACTCTATGCGGGAGCTAGGGCTGATCCGCCACTGCAACAATAATGCATCAAGAATCACTTCATACAACATCATTTCTAGCAACCTAACGTTCAGTCAACATAATCAACACAATCACTGATACACAGCAATCAATAATAGATAAGACCGACTCGACAAACACAACCGACTCAACTTCAAGAAATGACCTATGACCGTTTACGGATGTCCCTACGCGTTCCGATCTATCCTGGGCGGCGCCTCTTCCGAGCATCCGTCCCGCCCAGCTTCCTAAAGGCTACCCGGATTGCAGCACGTTGGCCACCTTGCTCTATCTGCCCCCCGGCCATTCATAGCCTGACACAGCCACCTTTTTGGCTTGACTCGATCCTAAGGCGCCACTACACTTGCTTATTTATATCCCGCCCTCGCGCGGTTCTTTTCACATCACAACACATCACACCCTAGACTCTAGACATCCACCCGTTCTCGGTGGTCCAAGCAGGACTACAAGCAAGATCCACTGACACTACCACTTTCTCAGTCTCATTCCCACACTCATACTCAAACACTTACACTTAGCCTCTTACTCATACTCAAGACGCCACCCGATATCGGTGTCACACACCCGTCACTTAGCACAAGAGTAATATGCACAACTAGTAAACAAGATGCTAAGAGAAATCTCTACCATCACATGGGACCAAACAACACGCAAGCAATCATCATATAATAGCCACATCAACACAAGGCAGTCCATTAATGTCCCTTTTAATCAGTATGAGTGTTCTTATGCAACATGATTCATGCATCTAACAACCTAGGTCCATCATGAACTACCAATCTAACTCCCAACAAGAACTAACCAGATCTAGTTCCAACAAGATTAATATAAAGGACTTGCGAGTGACTGGGTTCGGATCACCTCACCTTAACCTAGATCTGGACACAAGAGCGAGAGAAGATGAGATCTGAACCACCCGACTGATCAGCTACACCACCACCACACTACCTCGACACACGGCGATCACCACCTCAACCACCACCAAACCGCCGCCGACGAGGAGAGAGAGATCGGACGCGCGGAGAGAGAGAGTAGAGAAGAGAGAGACGCGCGGAAGAGAGGAGAGAAAAGAGAGAGAAAATAGAGAAGACGGCAGCGCAGGGAGAAGAGCTTGACGGCTAGGGTTTTCAGTTATCCGGGAATCTCTGCAGAGCTCCGCCTCAATTTTGTGAATAGGACAAAAAGGAGGTGGCTGCAGTCCTTTTTATAAGGATGGGAAGGAGAGACCTAGGTTTTCTAGTCAATCGGACCGTAAAGAAGCCCGATCCCATTAGAAAATTATTAGGCCCGGGATAGGAATGTTATATAATACGTCATACATTTTTCAAGAGAACCTATATAAATCACATTGTTTTCAAATTTGCTGATGAGTTGAGTTTGGCAATTTAGAATTTTGTTTCATTATTGAAATTGTTGTGCGTGTTTGTTTGTGAAGGTTATGCCAGAGAGGTGCCTAAGAATCATCCCCCACCTTGTTATGTGACTCCTCCACCACCACCACCAATTAATCATCCTCCACCTTGTTATGTGACTCCTCCACCACCACCACCAATGGATGATGCAAGAGAGATGTCCATGGAAACAAGTACTCATCCCCCACCTTGTTATGTGACTCCTCCTCCACCACCACCACCAATTAATCATCCTCCACCTTGTTATGTGACTCCTCCACCACCACCAATGATGCAAGATAATTGACAAAGTAAAATGATTTTGTCACATGTACTACTATACTTTAATATTTACCTATATAACTTTAAATAAAAGTTTTGCTTTAAATTAGAGTCTTTAATTTCCTTAAAAAAACATAAAGAAAACAAACATGTTCGGATTAAGAACATGCATACGAGACAATAAGATAAACAGAACTAACAACATGAAGACATCCCTGACCCTGACTGCTACTTTCTTCCTCCTCCACGAACAAGCCTCTTCCGATCTCACCGTCGCAGAATACACCACCAAAACGCAACTCCGGGAAGTTCTCCAAAAACGGCGAGGTATCTGCGTTTGGACGACCAAAGAAGAAGTCACCACGTCCACTATCAGCGAAAACAAAACCTCCAACAACCTCCCGTTTATTCGGTTTGGACACGATGTTTCTAAGCTGAGAAGATACAGCACCCAGTGATGCTTCAGCCACTTTGAGGTCAGGGATGTAAACTTGGAAATCATCACCCGTTTCGATTCCAGCGCCTTTGACTGTTAGATACTGTTCATCGGCTCTGAATAAACCCAAAAAAAAAAGTCATAAACGGGTCAAAAGAAAACGGATACATGTAATGAATCTTTACCCAGCAACTAGATGAAACACAAGTGAGGCAATGATCTCTGGCTTCTGCTCCAAACCAACTGAGTATTTTCTTCTTTTTATCACTCCGATGCATGGATCATCCACCCGGAGGGGGTTTCCTAACTGAGTTTCACATCACTTTAGCTACCAAGTCTTGAGATATATAAGATAAAAGAACATATTTTCAGATGCGTACCTGATTTGCTTCTATGTCATCTAGAATCTGTTCTCCATTGAGAACATCTGCTTCTCCAATTCTTTTTGCCGTCATAAGTGTAGCAGGCCATTTAGGCAGAGTACTAGGCAGAGTATTAGCCACCTTGTACCTCAAATCAACCGGTGAGATTCCTCTTGATATTGCAGTGTGAAACTGAACTCTCCCAGCTTCTGCTTCATTTAGGCACACAACAAATGTTCTCTTGTTTTTTTCCCAAGTAGATGATATTAAAAAGAAAACAGACACTTACCAACGGGTCTGTGTCTATCTCTTGCGAAGATTAGACATGCAAGAACTTTGCTCTCGTCTTCATGAAACTCAAATTTTCTTAATTCATTAGCTCGTTTATGTAAAAATTCCTCCCCCCTTTGATCACCCACGATAATGGTTTCAGCAGGCATGGCATAGTCTGCAATGCAAACAAATTAAATTACAATAATAAGAAAAAGGATGATATGTTTCAATCATATTCTTCGTGTCCTTGGACTTCAGTCTCAAATAAGTTAATTCCTGAAGATGAGTATTTCTGGTTTTAAAATTTTGAAAAAAAATGTACCATAAGGCCAGTACTCATACCCAATTTTCGAATGATAGGTTCTGTGACATAAGTATCAACCTACAAAATACAGCATGAAGACACAAAACACACATAAGCATAGAATTGAATGCATTTCAAGTGAGAGCCAAAAAGTATAGTTCTCACCCCGAAGAGCATAAGACAGGCTGGGGCAGCATCATCTGAAACTGCGGACACAAAATTCCTAATATCCATCACTAATTTGTCTCCAATTCTAGCTTCACATTCCTGCAAAGATATCAACAACACCAACTCTTTCATATATACATTAAAAAAAAAAAAGCATTGGGATAAATAGATAGACCAGTAAACCGGATGTTCACTTGAGTTATAGTTTTCTTTTTTCTATATGTGAAACAATGACTTCCTTTCTTTACCCCTTGTAAGCAAATGAAGCAGATCCATTCAACATAAAAAAAAAATATTATAATATTGAGGACACAGAAACGTTGTTAGATATCTAAATATACACCTCTTTTGCTTGAATTACAGGAATAACGTCGACTTTGATTCCTGGCAAGTAGCCAACGGTCAACAGCACTACAAAAGAACTTGGACCGGTGAACATGTCATCATTAGTTAAGCCAACTTCATGCTTCACCTGTAAACATGATATAAGCTTTAAGAAAAAGAAAAAAAAAAATCAAATCATTAATTGAGAAAATCTAAAAACAAATCAAAAACCTCTCCAGCCTTGTCGTTACACGATTCTTTTCCCAATACTCCTTCAACTACGGATACAATAACAGGAACCCTTGTTCCCACTCTTTCAGTTATCTAACATACATTACACATCATCATGAGCAATTATTATTAACAACATTTTAAAAATCAGTAAAAAAAAATGTGGGAAGAGATTAAGGAGCATCATTACCATATCCAAGGTTTTTCCGATATACCCACATGTAACGTTTGCAATGACGAAATCTGGTCGGATTGGCTCAGACAAAGCTTTATCAATTGCTTCTTCTACAGCTTTCTGCAATTAAAACAAAAATTAGGGTTTATTAGATGTGTCAAATTGTCAATTCACCAGTCTATGCTTTCTCCCTTGGCATGAAATTAGGGTTTTCTCAAGCTTACGAGTTGATCGGAGTTTCTGGAGAAAGCGGAGACCATTTTGGGGCGAGAGAGGATGTGATTGCAGACGATGTTCCACGATCGGTTAACGCAGGAAGCGAAGGCGAACGGTTTCGCGGGTAATCGTTGGAGAATGTTCTGTAGAATGTCGTCGTTCATTGAGGCGATGAACGTCATATCTGCCTTCTTCGATTTCTCCATCTTCTTCTTCGTCGTCTATCACTTCCGCCGTGAGATAATAACGTACTTGAGTTCTTTTCCGGACTAAAATCTCATATAGACCAAGGGACCAAAAAGTAATCTCCCACCTCCTAAATCATTCTACATGGACCGAGAGGAAAAAAATAACAACTTTGTCGTTAATGAAAGAGTTGTATAAACCCCTGGATCATCCCCTCTATGTTTAATCTTAGCCACACGATTTCATACATTTTTCATTCTATTTATTTTTATATATTTCTCTTTTTTAGTCACAATTAATCACAGCCACACAATTTTCATGATTTCATTTTCTCATTCGACTAGGTACAACTAGTATAACTCGTACAAATAAACATATTAAAAATTGTATTGATATATAAATGTTATAATTTACATATGAAATAACTAAATAAATATTATAGCTGGTATATGATGACAAAATTTAATCTGTTTTATTTGAGATTTAAATTTTTTTAATTACATTATTACATTATACTCTAATTTACATTATATACTTTATACTCTTATGTTTTATTAACTATATTATTATGATAAACAAACATTGAACATATTTTTACAAAGCTATAATGCGAAAATATTGGCACGTACAACCTCTAAAGCTATACATATAAATGATTGATGTAATTTTTATTTATTTTCGACGAGTATTACTGATACAACTGGTATAACTTTAACATTTCAGAAATTGACAAAACCAATTTGGTAATCTACATGAGATTACAATCAAATATCTTAACTGGTATGTAGTCAAAAAGTTTATCTTAATTTATTTGAAGTTTTGGAACAAATATTTGAAAATTATTATATAACTTCATAAGTTTACATGATATACCTTATACTTTTAAGGTTTGTTAACTTGTTTGTCCACATAATTTTGAAAAAACACACATGAAATGTATTTTTACAAAATTGATAATTTCATTGTAACCGGGCAAAGATATGTAAACATAAATAAGTGGTACAACTAAGGTAAATGTATTTATCATATGGTACAACTAATATTTTTTTATTTCACTGTCAAAGTACAATTGAACCACTTGTATAGCTTCAAAAACCATAAAATTTAATTTGGTTAGCTGGGGTGCCTGCAATTGTATCCAGTGTTATCAAGCACCAAGCTGATCATCAATGACTTCTTATTTTTGAGGGTAAGCTATTGGTCCTCTCAGATCAGTTCTTGAGGCGAGAGAGGATGTGATTGCAGACGATATAACAAGAGTATTATATCCTCTAATTTGATAACTTGTACGAGTATTATATCCTCTAGACCATAGAACAAGAATCAAAAAAGGTTTCAGCTCGAACAAGTACGTGATTTCAAAAACCTGTAAGGTCATCAAGGAAGAAAAATCTCCAGAACAAATCTGAAAAATAAACAATTTAAGACATGTTAAATTAACAAAATTTGAGAACAGGCAATTTGAAAGTTGAGAGGAACAAAACCGATAACCACAGTCTGAAAGCAACAAAACCGATAACCACAGTCTGAAAGCAACAACAGTAGCTGGTACATTCCACAAGAAAAATTTAAAAGAATCTACGGCGAGATCACTATAAAGCAGCATTATCAAAAATCCAAAAATTCTATAATATCCCATAAAGCATCAATTCCGCAGACGTCTTTTGATGACGATTAATTAATTTTAACCGTCGTCCGTGCCACCATCGTCAGCACAACCTGTTGCGACGAGGCTCCAGATCCTTTACGAAAATGTCACGATCTTCCGGCAAAGAAAACCCGACAAGTACAAATACTTCTCAGTCCTTGTAATGCGACGGAGATCTCCAAAGCAGGAGGCATCATTGGGAACTCTTTGATCTCGCTCCTCATGTGGGGACCTACGAGGGGGTTTCTGAGTCAGCTTCTATCTTCTAGTATGGGAGATGTCATGTGCTGGTCGACATCCTAAATTTTGTCCCTAAGAGTATCCGGTGCTTCTGATTACACCGGAAATTGCATTGATCGGTGCCGATAATCATGAAGTTATCGAAGAGTCTAAGAGTCAACTTTTCCCATACCCCTATTTCTCTACACACAATCTCCTATGGGCTCCCATGATCTTTTATACCCCTTTTTCATAATTCTATTTTTGATCAAAACCTACAACCCCAAATCAAATCTTTCCCCCTCTTCAAAACTATACCCTAACCCCCCTATAGATTAGTGAACCCATGGACAAGTATTTAACTTCTATACCTTTCAAATTTGAAAAAAAAAATATTTTAAAATCGTTTTTTAACCATATTTTGATGATTTTCGTGAAACTATGAAAAAACAGTTTTTTGATTTTTGAAATATTTTTATCAAATTCTATAAATCAAATAAAAATATTCACGTTTCGATTTAGTTTTATGATTTTTCGTTAAATATATAAAATTAAAAGAAGAAAACTGTCTAATAGAGATTGAGGAGTGAGATATAAGGGTATGAGAGGGATTGACTCAGAGTCTAAACGACTCGGAAAGGATTGATTTTCTTTGGTTGCTTATGTGTCAACGTATGTGTATTAATAAAATTATTTGATTGGATATTAAAAAAAAATCATTTATTGACATGACTCCTCCACATGATCCTAAAAATCTTAGATGTAACTCTTTGAGAGAGCCTTATGCTTTTAGTGTGTTGATTTTCAAAACATAAATTTAATCCAAAATAACTAAATCAAGCTTCATAAGTTTCGCCTATTTGTTTTGAAGCTTGATACCGGTTTACCGTTTTCAGATGATTTATTTATTTAAACACATCTCATGTCTTGGGATTTTGACATCAGCGTTCCTTTTTAACTGGTCTTGTTTTTTGAATTCAACAACGAAGTTAACAAAGCCTTTCAAACCCAAAATGTTTTGGAAAATTGTTTAGATTGCTTTTCACTTCAAAACCAAACAAGATTATAGGCAGACACTAATCTATTGTGCAGATTCTTATTTAACACTGTCCCGTTGCTGCCTCTAGAAGAAACTTATTATCCACGGTTTGAGAAAGGTCTATTTTTTATTATTTGGATGGAATGGGGTATAACGACCAAAGATTAATGAAGTCTTTAGACAAAGACTACAAATCAAAAATAGATTCCTCACTTAACACTACCCACACCTTACGTCTTAGGACAAATGCATAAAGGCATGTAGACCAACTGCTTATAAAAGATTTAAGATAAAGAAAGGCATACAAAAGTCTTAAAGACAAAAGACATGTAAGATTGAAAGAGCCACGGCTTACAAAAGTCCTAAGAACAAAGCCTTAAGACAAAAGCATATGAGACATGTCAGTTAAAAGACCCACGGCTTAGAATTCTTTACTACCTACGGCTTATAAGAATCTTAAGATAAAGAAAGGCTTACAAAAGTCATAGAAACAAAAGACATGCAAGACCAAAAGACCTATGGTTTACAAACGTCTTAAGAACAAAGCCTTAGGACAAAGGCATATGAGACATGTCAGTTAAAGTCTTTACTACCCACGGCTTAGAAGTCTTTACTACCCACGGCTTAAGAAAATATGTTTTTGATCATCTGGATGAAATGGAGTATAACGACCAATGGTTTAATCCGTCTAAAGACAAACACTACAAATCAAAACAGAATAACAGATTCTTATTTCACTACCCACGGCTTACAAAAGTCAAAGTCTTTTGACAAAGACATAAGACAGGGTCACAGTTCAAAACTCACGGCTTACAAACTCTTCAGAAAAAGAAATATACGATTAAAAAACCTACGGCTTACAAAAGTCTTAAGAGCAAAACCTTAAGACAAAGGCATATGAGACATGTCAGTTAAAATACCCACAGCTTAAGAATATCTGTTTTTGACATTATTTCAAATACTGAAGGCAAAAATACAAAATTTTAATCTGTTCATTTTCCTTACCTCTGCTTTATTTGTGTACAAGCAAGTGGTTTGTCTGTCTTTAGCACAGGTAAGAAGATACGAGCTGCTACTTGGACACCACTCCATTGCAATCACACCTGCCAAATGAAAAATATCACTGTTCACTAAGACATTAACACTAGGAAAAATAAACATTTATAAGCAGAAGTAGAGTTGATAGAGGGAGAGAGAACTCTAACTCACCATTAGTCCCATCGGATGAGGTAGATGATGATACATGTTGAACTTTTCTATTCAAAGGGCTTCCACCTTGCGTAGCAGAACCAATACACTGCATAAGACCCTCATAAAGATTAGGATGCTTCAGGATTCAAACTTATAAGATTGAACAAGTCTAGAGTTGTAAGAAGTGATGGTATACCTTCCGAAGTGAAAATGAGAAAGATCTGAAGACTTAACTAATCGCCAGACGCAAAATTCACCATCATCAGCCCCTTCCTTGTAATCTCCAACAACCAAAGCACTCTGGATGGCATCATTAAAATCTAGGCCGAAACTTTCTTCTTCTTCTTCTGACCTTTCATGAGTTTCTTCTACGTTGGCAACAAAGTTTGTCTCAGCTTTCACTGCATGTACTGTAGTATCCTCCAAGTCCAATCCAATGCCATTCAGATCTGAAGAGCACCCATTCACTGCCTGATCCTTTTCCCCAGAACGCAAACCAAAACCAAGATGGCTGATCAACTTTATCCTAGATCCATTCTCTTCGAACATGATTTTCAGAGAGCCCCATGTCTCCTTCTCTTCTTCCGATCTGCAAAATCAATGAATTCAAACAGAGCAAAACGTGAGTTGTCTGATCATTTTGCTAAGAACAACTATGAACATTCTCTCAACTCATAAGGATGGCATACTCGGTCTCTTCAGATATTTCCCTACACAAACCCCTTGGGGAAGTCTTCTTATCTCCAGTTGCAGCTTCACATTCAGAAGTTCGATTCACCAAACTTTCTTCTGTGACCAGGCTCTGCCCAAAAAAAAAAAAAAAAAAAACAGAACATTGACGTTTAGTGAGATAAAAATCTAAGAAAAATAGAACATATCAAGTATAAGTTGGGAAGGAATATGCATATAACCACTGATCCACCGCTTCCTTGTAATCAAACTTTGATCGCTTCACCAAACTTTGTAAACCTTTGACTGCAGATCATTTTTATTGATTCTTAGATTAAGGCTCATAATATCCTATGATTCTCTTCTACAATCTGTTAAAATACTGTATATTAGTTCAATTTTGGAAGGTTAGTTTTTCTTTTTTTTTTAACAAGAAAAGAGTATGACCAAGTCGAAGAAAATACTTCATTGCAAACCCATAAAAGAAAATATCCATTTACTCTTTCTTAATTTTTTCTTTTTTTCCAAAGGTAATATTGAAAAAGACCAAGTCGAAGGTTGTAGAAGGAAATGGCCTGTGAAACTATTACAGAACACAGAAGAACCACAAGACATGTTCTCAAATCTCTTAGAGGAATGAAAGAATTGATTGTTCAACTCCAGACATTACGTATATTTGTACATCTGGAGACATGATCAAGAAAAGCAATGATCAAACAAAGACAAAACACATTTGAGGGGAACATAACCAAAGAGGAAACAGTCGAGAGAATCTCTAACTCTATGAAAGAATGATTGGCACTATACAATATCAGACTAACCATCAGATTATACAACTCTTAAGCGGGCACATGATCGGCCATTCCTCTGTCCACAAACACCTTGATTCTCCACAACACCATCTTGCTTTCCATTGTCATGCCTTTGATTACGTAGAGTCTCTCAAGCAGAGACTTAAGCAATTTGTACTCGTCCTTACGTAACCAGTCCATTTGCTTCTTCACAATGATTTCCAAATCTCTGAAAGCTCTCCTCACAAACCCAACTTCCATTTTTCTTTCCACAAGCTCTCTCACTGAATCTACCATCTTATCTGCCATCTCCATCACCGTTCCAGCATAAACTTCCATCTCTACCAATTGAATGATGGCACAGAAGGCACCCAAAAACGCCAAGACCCAGCAGCTGTTATCTACCAAAACATCACCCGGTGGATATAGCCTTTTGTTTATCTCTGGGATAAGATGCTCCACTATAGGATCCATAAACTGCTCATGAAGCCACATTGTTAAGCACTGGAAGATATAGACCGCTCTCTGAAAATCTGTTTCGCTGTGTGATGCAATATAGTAGCCAAGATCGTCCCATAACTCAACATGGGAGATCATCATCTCAGACGCAACGCTGTAGACAACCTCACCAAGGACTTTGAGCATTCTCTCAGAGATTCTTTCTTTTTCCCCAAGGCAAGAGATGAGCAGTGGCTGAAGTTCTCTCAACAATGAAGCGTCTGTTGACTCCCTTGAAATGTAATCAGAGAGAAAATCGTTGAGCCGTCTGATTGCCATTTCTCTGAACCTCTCTTCAACATCAGTGGACGCAAAGACTCTTAAGATCTCAAGCGGCTGTAAGTTGTTCAAACGATCAGACCATTCACGTTCAGAAACTGGTCCATGTTCCTGTGGCTGTTGAACGAGTGATGGGGTAGACTTAACCAAACGATGGATCCTCCCCGTAGCCTCCTTCGTTAGGGGTCCCAAGTCTTTGATCTTGGACAAGAAACAAGACACAAAATCACATTGATCCTCATTGTAATTATACATCCCCTTCTCTCGTCCCAAGAACTTCTCGAGATCTGCAAGCCCTCGTACCAGAAACGGTTCCATACCCTTCTCCACAAGATCACTCGCTGCCTCGACAAGAAGAGTAAGATAACTCTTCACCATATCGTTACTCAACTCAGAGTCCAAGACTTGAACCCCAAGTTTCACAACAGCTTGCAAACCCAAGCTCCAATCATCGACTCGGTCTTGATAAGGAAGAAGCAACACCTTCTCTGCTTTCTCCACAACCACCCCTCCGCAGTTGTATACGAACCTCTCGTACATTGGAGGCAAGTCCGCGAAGACGTGCAACGCCTTTAGAGGGTCGTGGCACGATACCTCGTAGATACATTCGCTGAGCTCGTCCCAACCGCCGTCGTGATCGAGTATCATAACGTCGTAAGCGATGAAAGAAACGATCCGCCTGAAGTTTCTGATCTCGGCCGGTTCTTGTTGCATCCTCAAGCAAGAGATCACGAGAGGTTTGATCTCGCTGAGAGCGACGGGAGATAGTTCGAAGCTGCGGTCCTTGTAGTGGCTGAGGGTTGCGAGGAGGAGATTGATCAAGTGAGATCTGTGGAGGGGGATGGAAGAGGAGAGGTACATGTTGAGAAGCTTTAGGGTTAAGCAGTTGGGGAAGCTACGGGTGAGGAAGTTGAAGAGAGCATTCGCGGTTTGATATTCGGTGGTTTCTTGATCTATAAAGAGATGGCTGACGACGCTCTCCAAACCTTGGTGGCTTGGAGTCGCAAGAACGTCTCTCGCTTTCGAAAACATGAGATTTGGTGGTGGTGGTGGTGGTGGTTCCGCCATTACGCCCTGTTATCACATTGATAAAGCAAGTTTAGGGGAAAAATAAAGATGATCCAGAAGCTCAATATTTGATCGGTGGGGTAGAGAATGGACCTGAGACGGAATCGAAGCAAGGATTCCTCCCTAGAGGTTTATTCGGTAGGGTTCTCCGATTCGCCGATTTAGGATTCGAATATAGGAGATATATGATGATCTGCGGGGTAGTTTTAACTGACGACGACGAGGCCTAGACGGAAAAGCAAATCTATTTTATAATATGAATTATTTTAAAAATATTTTTTTTGGTTTCAAAATGTATATAATTACAATTGGTTTGCATTTGCACATCCAAAGCCAAGAGAGGAGGAGCAGCAGCAGCAGTAAACGTTATTTCACTTGGTATTAAACTATTAGATTAGATATTTTGTCGCTAAAAAAAAGTTATTTTGTCGTTAAAATTTTTAGAAAATTTCAAGTAATTTAGAAAAAAAAATACAATGAATTTACATAACTTCCGATAGTCTTACTGAATTACAAATGAAAACTAAATAGGTTTTTATAAACTTTAATTTATAATTAATTTTATGACTGGTTAGGTATATATTAATTTATGAGTAATTTTGATGGATTAGAGTAGGACTGACGTCTGAATCTCTGTCCTCTAACAGCTGAATCAAAAGTTTTTATTATTTTTAAAAGTTTGATTTAAAATTAGGAGTAGCATTAATAGTGAAAAACTTTGAAAGATATAAAATTTAATCTCAGTTAACCTGAAAGTTTGGGAGTCAGGTGAAAAAAATATTTTCCACAGTTTTTCTTTATCTTTTTTACTGTTTAACTGAAGGTAATAAATTATTTTATTCTCTTTTTTTTTCCGTCAAGGTTTGATTTAATTAAGGGCCAAGCCCAGAACATTACAAGCAAATCTTACAAGACCCAAATACGAAAAGGCCACCAAAGAAACACAAACGGGCCGAAAACCCACTTTACGAAAACCCTAATCTTGAAACGAGAAATGACGCTGATAACTCCTCCCGAGCCGTCACATCCCCACCACTTCGAGCCACCACCGGGAAACCTATCGTCGATTCACCAGTATTCACCGGAGTCCATGAACTCCACACCATTTTCACCGCAAACGCTTTCACTCATGTGTTTCTAATATTGGAGAGAATCAATCGCCGGAGCGAGATCTCATCCGCCACCATCCGCCGCAAACACCAAGAGACAAACTTTGCACCCAACATCACCGTCTTCCACCGAAGAGCTTCGATCGTCAAGCGACGAGATCTCATCCACCGAATCCAGACCGACACCACATGAAACTATATAAAATCCAAACCCTAAAAATCGAGGGAACCAAGGCCGGCGACGATGAAGCTGTAGTAGTCTCCACCTCCCGGAGTCTTTGCCGGCGACGTAGAGCAGGGGCAGAGCTACATCATGAAGAGTGGGGTCAGCTGACCCCGGTCAAATATGAAAAAAATAAATGTTTAAGTTTAGAGATGTGAATAACAGTTGCTCAGTTGGTTTACTTCCTTTTATTTGACCCCCCTTATCCCAACTTCGATTTCCGTCTGTGCACCCTCTTGTCCTTTTTTCTTACATTTTCTTTAACTAATTTGGGCCTAAAATCCAAGCATATTAGTCAAACCAGTTTTTTTATTGCTTTTCGAGTGTTTTCTTATATGTTTTTTGTTTGTTTAAGTTCACATTGTTTTTTTCTTTCAGTTGTTTTGCAATTTATTTAGTTATTTTCCACTTTTGTTTTAAATTTCATTTAACAAATAATTTTTAAGTACCTATGTACTATACTTTTTGTTTCAAATATAATTTCTTTTAAAAATTAAAACAGCTTAATAGTTTATGTTACAAATACTTTTAAATTAGTATTAATAAACTATATTTTATAAATTTTAATTTAATAAAATTAAATTATGATCCCAGTTTAAATATTTTTTAGCTCCGCCACTGCCTTCATGTAAGCTGCCCTGCTCGTCCTCAAATGTTTCTCATGATCTTTGTTCTAAAAAGCGGCCGAGTTGCCGAGTAAGCGTCCGCAAAATCGTGAAGCGTTGGGTCACCGTGGCGAGTTTGGCCAATTCGGATGCATTCCACGTTGACCCGCATTTTGCCCGCCAAGAACGTGATATAAGTTTACGCGGCCGCGTTATGTTGTTTCCGGAAAGCTAAAAAATCTCTGAAAATGTTTATAACTTGTAGATCTGATGTAATTATAGTGTACAAATTAAGAAAGCAAGTGAAAAAAGGAAAAAATAAATAAAGAGAGAACCATGGAAGCGCAAAAGTTTAACTGCAGAACCAAATAAAGAAGAAGAAGATGAAGACATACGTGTCTTTGACCAAAAGAAAAAAGAAGACATACGTGTCTTTATTATTTATTAAAACAATATAAATAAAAAACTGGAAAAAATCACCAAATATGGGTCGAACCTTGTGTTAGCATGCCCAAATGGTTTACACAGAACCACTGACCTAGTTTTAATAATATGCAGAGCCCACAAATGAAATATATATCCTATTGAAAGCTAAAACCATTAAAAAAAAATCCCCGATTACTCTTCGATTTATTTCCGATTTTCCGATAACTCGCTAGGCCCTTGTCAGCCGCACGCGTAGCGCCTAGCGAGTTTCCGAACAAGGCTCATGATTACTTTCCCCCAAATGGCTTACCAACAACTAAAGCATCGGCCATATTACTTGTGGGTATACACCGATCCACCGCTTCCTTGTAATCAAACTTTGATCACTTCACCAAACTTTATTCTCGGACTCTGGAGAATAAACAAGAACAAATAATAATAATATCTTTTAGTTAGTAGTGGATGTATTTCAGAATTTAGGTGGAATGAGATTGTATTTGGGATTTCAGAACCAGAATAATTATCAATTTTTGCAAGTTATTTGAAAGACAAATTTTTTTAAAAAAAGTTTCAACAATTTGAATCTCAATTATATTCTACGGACGCAAAATACAAAAAAAACTAATAGTTTTAGGCAATGCAAGAATATAAGCATCATTTATTATTTATATGGATATAAATACTGAACTAACAACACATGAATCTGTTTAAAATGCTGACGAAAAAAAATAGTAAGGACATAAACATATTTATTAATACAGTTAACCTTTGATTGCAGATCATTTTTATTGATTCTTAGATTAAGGCTCATAATATCCTATGATTCTCTTCTACAATCTGTTAAAATATATTAGTTCAATTTTGGAAGGTTAGTATTTCTTTTTTTTAACAAGAAAAGAGTATGACCAAGTCGAAGAAAAATACTTCATTGCAAAACCATAAAAGAAAATATCCATTTACTTCTTCTTAATTTTTTCTTTTTTTCCAAAGGTAATATTGAAAAAGACCAAGTCGAAGGTTTGTAGAAAGCAATGGCCTGTGAAACTATTACAGAACACAGAAGAGCCACAAGACATGTTCTCAAATCTCTTAGAGGAATGCATCCTTCTCAAGGAGCTTCACAACTTCGAGCTGATTGTTAAGCTTTGCCACATCAACCGGAGTTTTACTGTCTGTGTTTTGCAGAGTGCTGGAAACAATACAAACAATTAAGAAAAACATTTGAGTTCGATAAAACCATTTAAGAAAAATGTTTGAAATCGAAACTGAGATTATTTTGTAAACTTACACTGCAGCACCATTCTCTAAGAGAAGGCTTACACACTCTTTCCGTCCGTAACCAGCGGCATAATGCAATGGAGTGTTTTTGTTTTTGTCCACTGCATTGACATTTGCTCCAGCATCCACAAGAACTTGAGCACATTTCACCTAAAAAAGGGGGAAAAAATCAATTTATAACCGTTAAGGCTCAAACAGTTTAAGCTTTGAACAACACATGTAAAATGCACATAGGTTGACTGTAACTGTCAGCTTCCATTTTCACTGTTCTAAAACGTTATGTAATAATAAATAATCTTATAGTACATCAAGTGCAAAACACTTATAGCTTGTACAGCGAAATAGAATGCTTTGCATTATGATAATGTGACAATTTAAAAAGTTCTTGATTGTTGCTACGGTTTGTTTAAAGAGATTTGACATACCTCGCCATATCCACATGCAAAATGCAATGCTGTTCTTCCCTCAGAGTCTTCTTCATCTTTGTTACCACCAGATGCTAACGCAGCTTTCAGACCCTGATTGATTCAAGAAATTAAGCACAGCGAGTTCCAAAGTTAAACTAGGGCATAAAAACCACACCATTAAGAACTAGTCATAGAAAAAACAATTACCTCAACATCACCAAGACTAGCAGTCTGATGAACAATAGACTCTTCTTCATCTTCTCCTTCTTCCGCCTCCTCAGGTTCAGGTTCAGCTGCAACATTCTGCTCAGCTCCAACAGCTATACCCATTGCTTCTCCCAGCTTCTTCAAAACAGTTGAGAAGCTTTAGGGTTAAGCAGTTGGGGAAGCTACGGGTGAGGAAGTTGAAGAGAGCATTCGCGGTTTGATATTCGGTGGTTTCTTGATCTATAAAGAGATGGCTGACGACGCTCTCCAAACCTTGGTGGCTTGGAGTCGCAAGAACGTCTCTCGCTTTCGAAAACATGAGATTTGGTGGTGGTGGTGGTGGTGGTTCCGCCATTACGCCCTGTTATCACATTGATAAAGCAAGTTTAGGGGAAAAATAAAGATGATCCAGAAGCTCAATATTTGATCGGTGGGGTAGAGAATGGACCTGAGACGGAATCGAAGCAAGGATTCCTCCCTAGAGGTTTATTCGGTAGGGTTCTCCGATTCGCCGATTTAGGATTCGAATATAGGAGATATATGATGATCTGCGGGGTAGTTTTAACTGACGACGACGAGGCCTAGACGGAAAAGCAAATCTATTTTATAATATGAATTATTTTAAAAATATTTTTTTTGGTTTCAAAATGTATATAATTACAATTGGTTTGCATTTGCACATCCAAAGCCAAGAGAGGAGGAGCAGCAGCAGCAGTAAACGTTATTTCACTTGGTATTAAACTATTAGATTAGATATTTTGTCGCTAAAAAAAAGTTATTTTGTCGTTAAAATTTTTAGAAAATTTCAAGTAATTTAGAAAAAAAAATACAATGAATTTACATAACTTCCGATAGTCTTACTGAATTACAAATGAAAACTAAATAGGTTTTTTATAAACTTTAATTTATAATTAATTTTATGACTTGTTAGGTATATATTAATTTATGAGTAATTTTGATGGATTAGAGTAGGACTGGCGTCTGAATCTCTGTCTTCTAACAGCTGAATCAAAAAATTTTATTATTTTTAAAAGTTTGATTTAAAATTAGGAGTAGCATTAATAGTGAAAAACTTTGAAAGATATAAAATTTAATCTCAGTTAACCTAAAAGTTTGGGAGTCAGGTGAAAAAGGTATTTTCCACAGTTTTTTTTTATTTTTTTTACTGTTTAACTGAAGGTAATAAATCATTTTATTCTCTTACTATGTTAAAAGAGAAAAATAAATTATGATTACATTACTATTCTTTTTAATTTATTTTCATTTACTCGGTTAATGACAACCCTTCCATGGCTCTCCATCATTCACCAAACAGATTTTTGGACCTACCAAAAATTGACTCAAAAAAAACGTGAGTTGTCTGATCATTTTGCTAAGAACAACTATGAACATTATCTCAACTCACAAGGATGGCATACTCGGTCTCTTCAGATATTTCCCTACACAAACCCCTTAGGGAAGTCTTCCTATCTCCAGTTGCAGCTTCACATTCAGAAGTTCGATTCACCAAACTTTCTTCTTAAGTTATAAAGTTTAGTAAAATAAAAACAGAACATTGAACGTTTAGTAAGATAAAATTCGAAGAAAAATAGAACACATCAAGTAAGTTGGGAAGGAATATGCATATACCTTCATGCAGGGCAGAGCTACATCATGAGAGTGGGGTCAGCTGACCCCGGTCAAATATGAAAAAAATAAATGTTTAAGTTTAGAGATGTGAATAACAGCTGCTCAGTTGGTTTAATTCCTTTCATTTGACCCCTTTTATCCCAACTTTGATTTCCGTCTGTGCACCCTCTTGTCATTTTTTCTTACATTTTCTTTAACTAATTTGGGCCTAAAATCCAAACATATTAGTCAAACCAGTTTTTTTATTGCTTTTCGAGTGTTTTCTTATATGTTTTTTGTTTGTTTAAGTTCACATTGTTTTTTCTTTCAGTTGTTTTGCAATTTATTTAGTTATTTTCCGCTTTTGTTTTAAATTTCATTTAACAAATAATTTTTAAGTACCTATGTACTATACTTTTTGTTTCAAATATAATTTCTTTTAAAATTAAAACAGCTTAATAGTTTATGTTACAAATACTTTTAAATTAGTATTAATAAACTATATTTTATAAATTTAATTTAATAAAATTAAATTATGACCCCGGTTTAAATATTTTTTAGCTCTGCCACTGCGTTCATGTAAGCTGCCCTGCTCGTCCTCAAATGTTTCTCATGATTACTTTCCCCCAAATGGCTTACCAACAACTAAAGCATCGGCCATATTACTTGTGGGTATACACCGATCCACCGCTTCCTTGTAATCAAACTTTGATCACTTCACCAAACTTTGTTCTCGGACTCTGGAGAATAAACAAGAACAAATAATAATAATAATATCTTTTAGTTAGTAGTGGATGTATTTCAGAATTTAAGTGGAATGATATTGTATTTGGGATTTCAGAACCAGAATAATTATCAATTTTTGCAAGTTATTTGAAAGACAAATTTTTTTAAAAAAAAGTTTCAACAATTCGAATCTCAATCATATTTCACGGACGCAAAATACAAAAACTGATAGTTTTAGGCAATGCAAGAATATAAGCATCATTTATTGTTTATATGGATATAAATACTGAACTAACAACACATGAATCTGTTTAAAATGCTGACGAAAAAAAATAGTAGTAACTGTATTAATAAATATGTTTATGTCCATGCTGACAAAACACCTAGTTAACCTTTGATTGCATATCATTTTTATTGATTCTTAGGCTTTGATTGGTACAGCTGATGAAGAAACAGTAGCAGTATTCTGTAGAAGCAGTATGCTGCAGAAACTGTATGCTCTTATTAAAACTTTTAATAAGATTATTGGTAGAGCAGTAGCAATATACAATTTTAAGTTTTTTTGTAAAAGTTAGTTTATAATATATTTATTTTAAACCTATATATATTAAATTATATATATATATATATATTAATAATATATTTGTTATTAAAAATAATGAATCTTAATTAATAACATAAATTAAATTTTCAATGTGAAATATTATGATTTTAGAATGTATTTTAAAAAAATTATTTTTGGATATAAAATAATTTTGAATATTATTAAATAAAATAAATAAAATATAAATTTATTTTTGGATATAAATAATTTGAATATATTAAAAAAATAATAAATTATCATTATATATATCTTTTATTTTATATATTAATATATAAAAGAGATATAATCTATTTTTATATACTAATTTCAAAAATTATGTTTATATCGAAATTTTATTTTAAAAAAATAAAATTTACAATTAAAATTTATTTTTTAAAAATAATATTTTGCATTTAAAATATAATATAATTTATATAATCAAATTATATTTTTAATGTGAAATACTATTTTAAAAAAATATTTATATTGTAAATTTATTTCAGAAATCAAATTTTTATTTTCTGGATATAAAAATAATTTTATGATAATATTAAATCAAATAAATGAATTAATTATATATTTTTTTAAATTTATAAATTGTAAATGCAAATGCTTTTCTAAAAACTTTATATGAGAGCATTTGCTAGAAATCATTTAGAAAGCATTAGCATTTAGTAAATGCTTTTCTAAATGTTTTTCAAATAAATGTTATGTTGATTGGATAATGTATAGCATAATGCTAATGCTGTACCAATCAAGATTTTAGATTAATCAAGGCTTTAGATTAAGGCTCATAATATCCTATGATCCTCTTCTACAATCTGTTAAAATATATTAGTTCAATTTTGGAAGGTTAGTATTTCTTTTTTTTTTAACAAGAAAAGAGTATGACCAAGTCGAAGAAAAATACTTCATTGCAAAACCATAAAAGAAAATATCCATTTACTCTTTCTTAATTTTTCTTTTTTCCAAAGGTAATATTGAAAAAGACCAAGTCGAAGGTGTGTAGAAAGCAATGGCCTGTGAAACTATTACAGAACACAGAAGAGCCACAAGACATGTTCTCAAATCTCTTAGAGGAATGCATCCTTCTCAAGGAGCTTCACAACTTCGAGCTGATTGTTAAGCTTTGCCACATCAACCGGAGTTTTACTGTCTGTGTTTTGCAGAGTGCTGGAAACAATACAAACAATTAAGAAAAACATTTGAGTTCGATAAAACCATTTAAGAAAAATGTTTGAAATCGAAACTGAGATTATTTTGTAAACTTACACTGCAGCACCATTCTCTAAGAGAAGGCTTACACACTCTTTCCGTCCGTAACCAGCGGCATAATGCAATGGAGTGTTTTTGTTTTTGTCCACTGCATTGACATTTGCTCCAGCATCCACAAGAACTTGAGCACATTTCACCTAAAAAAGGTGAAAAAATCAATTTATAACCGTTAAGGCTCAAACAGTTTAAGCTTTGAACAACACATGTAAAATGCACATAGGTTGACTGTAACTGTCAGCTTCTTTTTTCACTGTTCTAAAACGTTATGTAATAATAAATAATCTTATAGTACATCAAGTGCAAAACACTTATAGCTTGTACTAGCGGTGGGCACTTTACCCGATATCCGAAGTGGCACCCGAACCCGAACCGAAATCAGAACCGAAGTAGCAAAATACCCGAATGGATATTAAGTTAGGAGAGATTGGATATCCGAACCCGAACGGGTAATACCCGAACCCGAATAGATATCCGAAGATAACCGAACATATGTATATTTACCTTTATTTTTCTAGTTTACATCTCTCATTTTATTTAAAATATTTAAATTGATGTTACACATACTTTAAGATCATATAGTATATATATAATTATGAAGAAAATAATTTGATATTCATTTAAAATGCATGTCAAATTTTTTGTTTCATGTATTAACAAAAGTTACATCCAAAGTTTAAAACAATAGCCAAATTAATATTTTTATTTTTGAAATGTTATATCCAAATCTATTAATCATTCAATCTATAAAAAATAGAAAAATCAGTTAAGTGAAATCTATATTTTTAAATACAAGAAACTTAAAAAATTGAAAATTTTTTATTTCTTCTAAAATCTAAATATCCGAACCCGATCCAAAATAACCGAACCCGAACTAAAAATACCCGAACCCGACCCGAAATACAGAAATACCCGAACGGGTTTTATATCCCTATACCGAAATACCCGAAAATCCAAAATACCCGATCCGAACCCGAACGGGTACCCGAACGCCCACCCCTAGCTTGTACAGCCATATAGAATGCTTTGCATTATAATTATGCGACAATTTAAAAAGTTCTTGATTGTTGCTACGGTTTGTTTAAAGAGACTTGACATACCTCGCCATATCCACATGCAAAATGCAATGCTGTCCTTCCCTCAGAGTCTTCTTCATCTTTGTTACCACCAGATGCTAACGCAGCTTTCAGACCCTGATTGATTCAAGAAATTAAGCACAGCTAGTTCCAAAGTTAAACTAGGGCAACAACCCCAATTAAAGGGTCTAAAAACCACACCATTAAGAACTAGTCATGGAAAAAACAAATTACCTCAACATCACCAAGACTAGCAGTCTGATGAACAATAGACTCTTCTTCATCTTCAACTTCTTCCACCTCCTCAGGTTCAGGTTCAGCTGCAACATTCTGCTCAGCTCCAACAGCTATACCCATTGCTTCTCCCAGCTTCTTCAAAACATCTTTATCATTCCAGTACCTAACACCGCAATACAAATTTACCAAACCAAACACACAAAGAGGTTAATAATTTCTATAAAGAAAGATCTCATAACATACTTCATCATGGCGGAAGGATCAGCATCTATCTCAGCTAATATAGGTTTCAAGGTAGGATCTTCTTTCATCTGTGCCATACGCTCAGTAAACTGCTCTGTTGCTCCAGGGTTAGCAAAAACCTCCATAAACGAAGACATTTGTGGATCCTGAAACAAAACAAAACAAAAAACTCAATCAGAGATTCAATGTCAAGAAGAACAATAACAACTTAACAAGAAGCAGCTTGTATTAGCTACCTGTACCAAGGCGTTGCCGAGTTTCTCAGCCATGGTTCTGAACTCAGGGTTTCCCATAACCTGATTCATTGTAGCCATGTACTGTTCCGGATCAAAGTTAGGGAGACCTCCTCCTTCTCCTGATGCACTTGGAACAGATTTCTGAAGCTGCTCAGCTAACTGGTTAAAGGTGGGATCTTTGGCTATTTGCTCAGCCAATTCCTTGATGCTTGGGTCCTGGAAACAATAACAAACCAAACCCACTTCAACTATAGAATCCAAAAGTACAGAAAACCAAAAGAAAAAAATAATAATGAAAATAGGCTCACATTGAGAATACCCGCCATGCTTGAGAAATCGAAAGCATTGAAGTCAATACCAAAATCAGCAGGTGAAGGTGAAGGTGAAGGAGAAGCTCCTGAGGCAGATCCCTGTTTAGGGCTCTTGCTCTTGGAATCGTTTTTCTCATCTGCACAAAAAAACATTAAAATATTTTATGTGTAACTCCAAGGAACAACAAAACAGCTACCAAATTAAATAAATCAGATAATAAACTTGAGATAAGAGTCAATACCACGAGTGTTGTCTGAACTTGAAGCCATCGGATATCACAGAAAACCTAGAAAATTCACAGAGAAAAATTTAACAGACAATTAATCAGAAAATCTGAAAAGAGAAGATCACCAGATTGGAATTGAGAGATGATCCTTAATTCCTTACGCACAATCCAAAGTAAAGAGAAGGGATGGAGGCGATACCTGTCGAAGCAGAGGCACGGCACACACGAAAACAAAAGATGGAGAAAGATAGTTGACAAAAGGCCACGTTGAAGTTTGAGTCTATAAGTTTAATGGCCTCAATTTTATGTGATACTTGTACCATGAAGCCCAAGCCCATTAATGGTCTCTCTGTAAGGTATTAAATATTATGAATTAAACATTTACTATATTAACAAAATTATAGATAGATCCAGATCCATATATCTGGAAAATTCATGAATTCCAGATCTAGATTTCATCCAAATCTGGATTATTGATTTTTGGATATCTAAAATCTGGATATTTGTTTAAATATTATATTATTTGCGGATATCTAGATTCGATATCATAAAAATAATCAAATTAAAAGAAATATTTTAGAATAGTAAGATTCTAAAATAATATATAAATTAAATACTTATATATATATATATAAATTATATTAAATACTTAAATATACATAAATTAAATTAACATATCAAATATAGCTATCAGTAAAAATTAAAAGTTCAATATATATATATATATATATATATATATTTAAAAATACAAATCTAGATATATGGACCTAAAATTAGGATATTCGAATCCGTTTATGACGAATCCAAGATTTGTATCGGATCCGACATAAACACATTTTATAAAATAGTATCTGTAAGTATATGGGCTTCATATATCAATTCTTCATGAGCTTGAAAATTGGACTGAGTTTTGTCTAAACCCAATTCAAGATAGCTCTTGCTTCACGTACAAGAAAAGGAAATTGTGTATGTGAATATGTCGGCTACAACTCATTATGGAGAAAAAGGAAAAGCACAAAAGACAGTCGGTGATCTTTGATATAAATAAGAAAACGTCCAAGCCTTATACGATCATCCGAGAGATCTGAGATAAACCCTAAACACAAGTACAAAAAGAAGTTTAGAGAGAGATATCTAAGAGTAGAAGAAACTAAGAGATATTGTTCGAGTCATGTCGCTAAGGGATAAAGTTTCTTTAATCTTTCTTATTCTTTGTTGGTGTCATGTCTTATACAAAGAGAGCGCTTATAGCGTTTGTGTAAACCCTTTGATTGATAGTAGATATTGTGGGAGACGGTTTCCACCCCATAGGTACCGCAAGAGAACTGGGTTAAAAATCTTGTGTCGTTATTTAATTAAGCAATCAAACGATCGATAATTCCTAACAGTATCGTTTAAAAAAAAATCCAAGTATGCATTCATCACTTAGTTGGAATGGTCAGTTGTCTTTCAACATGTCCAAGTGGGTTTAACAAACCAGTAACTCATGCACTATATATCAAGCTATTTCGCAAAAACGCGAGGTCATCTGTTCTTTCATTGTAATTACTCTGCTCAAATCTGGAACACCCTTGCGAGAGGGATTTTGAAGAAACTATACACACCAAACTGGGATGAGATCACTACACTTCTCACAGGTGGAGGACGTGATCATTACTTTGATTTCTAATAAGATACGTGTTCAAAACTAAGGTTGGAAATAGATGAATCAACGGAGACACACCGAACCGGCATCCATCGGCTCAAGAAAACAACTGACGAAAGCATTTGGAATCGTCTCAGCTTGCTACGCAACCTGGGCCAACCTAAATTTAAAGATAATCTTCAGTTTTGGTTTGCCACAAGAACTTAGTTGTTTCAAATAGTGTAAAATTAAGAGTTTTTCTTCGGTTTAAAAATTAATAATTAACTAGTGATTTTTCGGTGCTCATACACGGATATAAATATTTCTAAATTAAATATACTATATTGTTATTTAATTTTAATTTTAAACTAATTTATAATTTGTATCCAAAATTTATACTAATAATATTATATTATTTTAGTTAGACATATGATTTTAAATATATTATATCTAGTCGGTTTTATTGTTTTTACAGTCGATTTAGTTATCATTTCCATATATTGGATTGCATCCATTTCTCTGATTTCAACTAATATTTTTTTATTTTATATATATTATGATTAATTTTCTTATTTGCATTTACGTTGGTTGTTGTATAAATTGTGAGTTTTAGATAATTATGAGAGTTTATGTGATGAGATTAAAGAGATTAGTGAAGAACATGAGATGAGAGAGAGAGTATATGGTGAGAGTAAACAAGAGTGAAGGAGGAAACAATTTCCTTAATTGATTTAGTACGTAGGAGTGTTACATAAATAGAGAAACATGTTGCATAAAGAAATAATAAACAAAAAAATATCCTAGACAAATAATAAACAAAGGAGAGAGTAGGACAATCTGATCATGCGCAGTCTGATCTTGGATAGTGACCTTTCCTTAACGTCTCTCTTTGACTTAATACATTAACCAACCATGTGATCTGATTCCTAATGTTCCTATTGCTTCAAATATATCATGGCAAGTTGTTTATAATTAAACTTGACGAAATGCTCTCTTGCTTCCCTTCCTTGCCTTGCACTTCACACTAGGTTACATGGTCAGACTTGTATCTCAAGGTAACTTAGCTCCTTGTTTAATTTAACTTGCCTGGTTCCCTCTTCTTTCTTAGCTGCTTCCTCTCTTGTGTAAGTACTTCCTTGTGTTTTATTGCTTCATCTCAACACTCCCCCTCAAGCTTGACCATAGAGACTGGTCAAGCTTGGATACCATGAAGCATTCCCTCATTAAAACCTTAACTTGGAAAAACCACTTGGGATAAAAACCAAACTAAGGAAAAAGAGTAGAACACTTCATGGTTGATAGGATCAGTGTGATGATGAGAGGTCTACAAGTCCTAACTTGGAATGTATGAACTCGCAAACCTTAGTGCTAGCAGCCTTGGTGAAGATGTCAGCCAGTTGATCATCACTTCTTGTGTAACATGGCAGGATTATCCTTTGCTCCACAGCCTGTCTCACCTTGTGGCAATCCACCTCAATGTGTTTAGTCCTCTCATGAAACACATTGTTGGATGCTATGTGTATTGCAGCTTGATTATCACAGTGCATGGTGATAGGAGATGAAGTCTCTATACCCAAATTTTTAAGTAGATTCCTGATCCAAATCAGCTCACTAGTTAGCTTCCTCATTGCTCTATACTCTGCCTCAACACTTGAGCATGATACCACCTTCTGCTTCTTGCTCTTCCAAGTAACTAGATTGCCTCCAATGAAGGTACAATAGCCTGTAGTTGATCTCCTATCAACTCTATCTCCAGCCCAATCAGCATCACAATACCCAACAATTTATGTGCTCTTGTTGCATCCCATCCACACTCCTTGTCCTGGCGCCTCTCTTAGGTACCTTAGTATCCTCTCAACCATTTTCCAATGGTGTATCTTGGGTGCTTGCATATGCTGGCTCACTTGGTTAACTGCAAATCACACATCTGGTCTTGTGATAGTGAGATATATAAGCTTTCCCACCATTCTTCTATAGTGCTTCACATCTCCATATGGCTTGCCATCAATCTCCCCCTCACGCATCACTTTGTACCCATCTTCTAGTGGAGTCTTTGCTGTTCTTCCTCCTAAGTCACCTGCCTCATTCAAAAGATCAAGTGTGTACTTTCTTTGGGATAAGAATAGCCCCTCCTTAGATCGGCATATCTCAATCCCTAGAAAGTACTTTAACTCTCCCAAATCTTTGATATCAAAAGATGATCTAAGAAAAGCTTTAGTAAGGAGTATACCTTCTTTGTCACTCCCTGTGATGATGATATCATCAACATATACTAAGATCACAACAATCCCTTTCTTGCTGGTGAGTGTAAAGAGAGTATGATCTGCCTCAGATTTCACAAAGCCCCTTCCATTGAGTGTAGTGCTGAGCTTGTGGTACCATGCTCTAGGTGATTGTTTCAATCCATAGATAGCCTTCTTGAGTCTAAGAACATTTCCACGTTTCACTAGGTGTTCTAGGCCAGGAGGTGGCCTCATGTAGACCTCATCTTCTAGTTCTCCTTGTAGGAAAGCATTCTTCACATCCATTTGCCATAGATCCCACTCTAGGTTGACAGCCAAGGATAGGATTATCCTTATGGTGTGAAGTTTAGCAACTGGTGCAAAGGTATCTAGATAATCCTCTCCATATGTTTGAGTGAGCCTCTTGCTACTAGCCTTGTCTTGCGCCTCTCTACTGTCCCATCAGCATTGTACTTTATGGTGAAGATCCAGCGGCTGGTTACAGCTTTCTTCCCCTTTGGTAACTCCACTTCATACCATGTATCATTGATGATCATGGCATTAGTCTCACTGCCCACTGATTCTTTCCATTCCTCATGCTCCATAGCTTCCTCATAAAACCTTGGAATGTATTCCTGATCCAACTCTCCAATAAACACCACATGTTCTTGGGGATAATGAGCTAGAGAGCACACTCCTTATGGGATGAGCCACAGCTTGAGCATTGAAGTAGACCCTATTGTTCTTCCAATTTAGATCAACCGGCTTTCTGATCCTAGAACTTCTTCTTGGACCTGGCTGTGAACTACTTTCCTCAGTTGCAGCTTGATCAATATTAGGCTGAGGCTGGCTTGCAATCACTACTGGCTCCTCTTGAGTCATGTGATGATCCTGCTCCTCTTGTGTATGATGCTCAGCTTGATCATGACTTGCTGAATCATCAGCTTGATCAATATTAGGCTGAGGCTGGCTTGCAATCACTACTGGCTCCTCTTGAGTCATGTGATTATCCTGCTCCTCTTGTGTATGATGCTCAGCTTGATCATGACTTGCTGAATCATCTTGATAGTGTTCAGCTTGATTGTCCCCCTCAGGATCAAGGTGAGGAATCTCAATCACATCAGTATCAACCTCAGTAGATGGCGTGGACTGATGGGGAGTGGCCTCAGGTGTAGTGGCCTCAGGTGTAGTGGCTCCTTGATCTTGGTGTATACTGATTCCAAGTCTTTCCATTACTCTCCTTAGGTTGTTAGCTCTATCCGAGGCTGAGTGGGACAGGTTCTCTAACTCTTCCCAACTCTTTCCATCATAGTAGCCTCTAGATTCCACAAATTTCACATCTCTTGAGACTAAGACCCTCCTGGTCTCTGGTACATAACACTTATAGCCCTTCTGGTGAGGAGAGTATCCAATAAACATTGATCTTGTACTCTTAGCCGACAGCTTATCCCTCTGACCTCATGGAATCGAAACAAAAGACAAACACCCAAACACACGCATATGATCTATAGATGGTTAGTTTTTGTTCAGAACCTCAAAAGGAGACTTATGTTGAAGGACCCTGGTTGGAATCCTATTGATCAAGTAACATGCTGTGAGAACTGCATCTGCCCAAAATCGTTTAGGCACACTGGTATGAAACATCATACTCCTTGCCACTTCCATGAGATGCCTATTCTTCCTCTCAGCCACACCATTTTGTTGTGGAGTGTATGGGCAGCTGGTTTGGTGGATCATTCCGTGCCTTACTAAGTGTTGCTTGAAAGCATTACTTGTATATTCTCCTCCATTATCTGATCTAAAATTTTTTATCTTGGCAATAAAGTGGTTAGCAACATAGTTTTGAAAATTTATGAAAGCTTCTAAGACCCTATCTTTAGATGGTAACAGTGTGATCCAAGTGTATTTAGATTTTTCATCTATAAAGGTCACAAAGTACTTATGATTTTCTCTAGATATGCATGAAGCAGTCCATACATCAGAGTGAACAAGATCAAAGCAATTTTCATATATAGTACTTGATTTAGAGAACACACTTTTGCAATGTTTGCCTAAGATACAAGCCTCACAATCAGTTTTAAAAGAAATACTAGGCAACATGATGTTTAAAGCTCTAGAGTGAGGATGTCCTAATCTAGCATGCCATAAAACATCTTTAGGTAAATCAGAAATGGAATATAAAGCATGAGATAAATCGGCTGATGGCTTGGTGTCTTCAAGTAAGTACAAGTCTCCTTTTGTCACACCTTTGCCAAGCACCCTACTAGTTTCAATATCCTGAAAGTAAACCTCATTAGGAGTGAAGGTAACACTGCAATTTAAATCATTAGTAGCTCTTTTAACAGATAACAAGTTTGAGGTAAAAGTAGGCATATAGAAAGCTTTTGAATTAATATCAAATAACTTAAGATCACCTACTCCTTTAATAGGTACTCTTTCCCCATTAGCTATCATAACATTTCCTAGGGCAGGAACAATGTTTTTAATCAAGTTCAGATCACTTATCATGTGGTGACTAGCTCCTGAATCTATAACTAAAGGTTTAATCATTTTTGAGCTAGTTAAAGAGTTCAAGGAGATCCCACATTTAGCTGAAGCATGTAAGGAGGTACCAAGTGTTTTACCAGAGTTATCTTTGAGGATTTTGTTGAGAGCTTCAATGTCTGAGCGCTTGATAGTCTCATCTTGTGTGTTACTCATTGTTGAGCTGCTACTGGAAGCCATGGCCTTCTCATATCCTCCTCCATTGTTGCGCACAGGTCCAACATCACTCACATCACCAGTGTAGTTAGCTCTTGCTTCATTTCTAAATTTATGTGGCTTCAAGTGGGGGTGGAGTATCCAGCACTTATCTCTTCCATGTCCTTTCTTCTTGCAGTGGTCACAGACCCACACTTTCTTGTCTTCAGGCTTGAAATGTCCTTTGTTGGCTACTGCCTCAGCTCCATCAGCTTGATTTGCGAGTACCAGATCTTTCTTTCCTCCAAAGAGACCCACTGAACCTTGTTCCTTCTGGATTTGATTACATACTTCATCCAGTGATGGTAACTCATTACCCCTCAGAATATGCTTGATTAAATCACCATATCCTGGGTTAAGAGTAAACAACAGAGCAAAGACTTTATCCTGCTCTCTTCTCTGGTTCAGCACCTCAGGATCCACAGTAGATGGTCTCAGCATTTCTAGTTCAGCCCATAAAGATCTGAACTTCCCAAAGTGTTTATCAAACTCAGTATCCTCTTGACACAGGTTGTTAATAGCCCTCTTGACTTCAAACACTCTACTGATGTTAGAGACATTTCCAAACACCTTCTTGAGTGTATCCCATAGATCTTTGGAAGTCACACAGTACGAGTAAGCTTCTAAAATAGAGGTTTCAAGGCTGCTCTGGATGATAGACAGAACCATAAGATCCTCTTGAACTTTCTTCTTATCACCAGCTTCAGCAACCACCACCACTTTGCCATCCTCTCCTAGGATAGTTTTCTTCTCAAGGATCCTGCCTGCTTCAACAATATCCCAGAGACCTCTGCCTCCAAGAGCTGTCTTTGTGAGCCTTGCCCATAGTAAGTAGTTGACTCCCTTGAGAGTAACTGGAATCACAACCCTCTTTGAGTTTTCTTCAGAATCCATCAAGAACAGCTCAAGAACAGTTCAAGAACAGTAAGAAAACAGAGTAGATTTGTAAAAAAGAAAGAAATAAAAATTAAAAGAGTGAAAGATTTGCGGAAGTGCATAGGTTTCAAGAGCTTATAGCTCTGATACCATGTGAGTTTTAGATAATTATGAGAGTTTATGTGATGAGATTAAAGAGATTAGTGAAGAACATGAGATGAGAGAGAGAGTATATGGTGAGAGTAAACAAGAGTGAAGGAGAAAACAATTTCCTTAATTGATTTAGTATATAGGAGTGTTACATAAATAGAAAAACAGGTTGCATAAAGAAATAATAAACAAGAAATATCTTAGACAAATAATAAACAAAGAAGAGAGTAGGACAATCTGATCATGCGCAGTCTGATCTTGGATAGTGATCTTGGATACATTAACCAACCATGTGATCTGATTCCCAACGTTCCTATTGCTTCAAATATATCATGGCAAGTTGTTTATAATTAAACTTAACGAAATGCTCTTTTGCTTCCCTTCCTTGCCTTGCACTTCACACTAGGTTACATGGTCAGACTTGTATCTCAAGGTAACTCAGGTCCTTGTTTAATTTAACTTGCCTGGTTCCCTCTTCTTTCTTAGCTGCTTCCTCTCTTGTGTAAGTACTTCCTTGTGCTTTATTGCTTCATCTTTAATTATATTTGATGAAAATTATGTATAAATTAAGATATATTGTGCTTAGAATGAATTTAAAAATAAACTAAATTGTTTGATTCCAAATTACATAAATTAATATAATGATAATATTTTATAGTCTTATTCATGTATATAACTTTACGAAAGAACTATATTGTAAAAGTTGGTTAATATTTTATTTTTATTTGTTAATATGTTTTGAGTCATCCTATAATTTATATTTATAAAATTATATATTCTTATTATAGTTAAATATATGATTTTAGATATAAGTTGGATTGGTCGAGTCACTCATGTTGTGAGTATATTGAGTTACATCAAATTAATTTATTTAGTGTTTAAATGTGCATGTATTTTCATAATATTTATCAATGTTGATTTTGAAAAACAAAATATTAAAAATAAAGCGATGATCAATAAGAAGTTACATATATAAGTAACTAATACATTTTGGAAGCTCATGAAAACATATCAATATGTAAAATAATTAAAATATTTTATAAAACCTGAATAACTTATACCTTCGGTTTAATAAATGGTAAACTCAAATTTATTTTAAATAATCCTAAAAATGAGAATTCTGTTTTTCTTTGGTATTTTAATTATGGTTATATTAACTTTCACAAACATAAGAACAATTTAAAAGAAAACTTAATATTAAAATTTTTTTAACAATGGTAAAATATAATATATCTACCTCATTAAAGTATATAGTTTTATGTTATTTTAAAATGTTTTGTAATTATTTGATCAAAATATACTTATTGTTAATTTTAATTTTTTAATATCTCTTAAAGTTAAGTAGTTTAAATATTTTTGTGATTGTATTTTAGAAATCATATTATATAAGTAAATATAATTTATATATTTTTCATAATTGAAAGATATTATAGTCAAATAAATATATGAAAATAAATAAAAAATTAAATAATAATAATTATAAACTATTTTTAGTCAATTAGACATATATCTGTCTATGTTACTTAATTATTTTATGTAATCATCTAAGAGAATAGATAAATATTTAAAAATATTTTTTATGAAACCACATTAGATACAAATATATATTTTCATATAATAAAATATAGATGTAAAGAAATATTTTATTACTTCAAAAGTATATTTATGTTATTTAAAATATTTTTAAAGAATATTTCTATTTTGTGAAATTTCCTTTTTAATGAAATCATATTTTATAAACATATATTTTCGTTTTTAAATTTTAAATTTGTTTTACAATTTATAAATGTTTCCTTTTTTATTATATATGTTATTTAGAAAAAATTAAAAGGAAACTAAATAAAAATTCAATAATAGTATTTAAATGTAACATTTTTAATTCATTAAAAGTCTGAGGGTAATCAACTATCGTGCGTGACATTTTTAATGAAATCATATTGTATAAACATATATTTTCATTTTTATATTTTAAATTTGTTTGAAAATTTATAAATGTTTCATTTTCTTATTATATATGTTATTTAGAAAAAATAAAAGGAAACTAAATAAAAATTCAATAATAGTATTTAAATGTAATATTTTTAATTCATTCAAGGTCTGAGGAAAATCAATTATCGTGAGAATTAACGTGAGCGCGACACATAGAAAACTGACTTCTTAAATAATATTATAGAGATATAATTTCATATTCATTAAAATAATTTTTAAAACATTATTATTACATAACCAGATTAAAACATTAGTATAATTTTGTTTTGAACATATATGTGCCATAAAACCCAAAATAATAATATTAAGAGTTTATTCTCCAATAATATTCTTGAATTCAAGAAACTCCATCTTGAATGTTATTCGAATTGGTAAAAACATTTATGAAGTTTTTTTATTTGTAATCGCCTTTTATATAAAGACTCTCCAAATATGATCATGGACATAGAGTCATCAAAGGTTCAAGAACCGGAGGAAAACAGATCCATTGTAATAAAATAATTTTTGTTTTTTGACGAAATAAAATAAATTTTCTGTGGCCTCATTTCTGTTATTTGCATAGAGCTTCTATGAAATTCGTTTACTTGGTTTTTATCTATTGTTCACATGATCTTTCTTACGACTAGGAATGTAAACGCTTGCTTTATAAAGAAATGATATTGTATTTTCTTAAAAAATAAGTAAATACAAAAATATAGTTTTACACAGGAGTACTCTCTCTCTCCTCACACAATGATCGATCCTTTCTCTTGATAACTAACTCTTATTATTTACTACTTTTATAATAAGAAAAAAGAATAAACATGTCACCAACATCTCATGTGCATAGCTTTAGGCCGTTGTTAACGTTTCTTCTCCTTCTCACTTTATTCCTAATTCTTTTTAGATGATTCTCCTCTGGCATGCCTTCTTCTGATTTGGGGTCTTTACTCATGTAATGGTACAGAATCGGCGGCCTTATGAACTCACCTCTTCCATTGAAACTGACCTTGTCCTCAAGGTAAAGGTCAAGAAATTGTTTTTCGATCACACTCAACCCCTCCCCCCCCCCCTCCCCCCCTCAAGTACAGTCTGCATAAGGCAAGTCAGCCCACTTGATTAAGAGCTCCTCATTTCATGTGCAGTCATTAACCCCGTGATCAAAGACTTTTTCAGGTGCCCCTTCCAAACCCTTTCTGTCGTAAGTTGAGATGGAATAGTCGCTGGTTCAAAGAACTCTCCCACAGCCTTTTTCAACTAAGAGACGTGAAAGGTGGGATGGATGCGTGCTTCTAGTGGCAAGTGGAGGCGATATGTGACCTTTCCCACACAAGCTGAAACTTCGTACGACCCATAGAAGTGAGCTGACAACTTCTTAGTAGCTCTCCTAACCAATGATCTCTGTCTGTAAGGCCGGAATTTCAAGAACACTCAAAGTATTGCTCAACGCGAAGCACCCAACTCTTTGCTTCCTCGCCGTTGAAAAACGAATTTCCATCCTCCGAATCAAAGATTCATCTCTACCATCCAAGGTTCTCCATGATGATTGTTGGTTTGTAACCGATCCGACATATGGCCCGACTCCATCACGAACCGCACACCAGAGACACTCCTTGGTTCCTCCAGAATCTCCTTTCCTGATCCTTCCCCTTTGTACAACTCCGGTTTGAGAGTGTCGTCTGGCTTGGAGATCAGGCCAGAGGATATTGGCCCTGCCTCTCGCTGATCCTTTTCCTCTGTCTGATATGCCTTCCGCAGCTCGAGCCTCACAAACCCACGTACTGGCCATCATCCGCATCATCCCGTTCATTCATTCCTCCATCGTGGAAAGTTTCCCTTTAACAGCAACGAACCTCTCATCGCCAAGTTGGATCAGCTCTGCCACCTTGTCATAACTCTTCTTCGGTGCTATCACAAGTTTCCAGGTTCGTCTTTGTCTGATGGTAAGTTTGTTATGATTAGGAATGTAAAAACTTCCCTTGTAAAGAAACAATATTGTATTTCCTAAACTTTGACTCAAAAAAAAAAAAAAAACTTTGACTCTCTCTCCTAAACTTTTCTCCTCCTTCTCTCTAAGGTTCTCTCTATGGCTCAGGGAAAAAAAGTAGATATCTTTTCCCGGCGACCGCCATGTCCCTTTAGGTGGTCGCCGGAGCTCCGCTTTGTTTCTGCTCCTCCTCTCTGTCTCTTTGTTATCTCTGAAATATGATGCAAGGATAGAATGGACCTGATTCAGGAGCTTTGAGCTCTGATACCAAAATGTTGTGGGCAAGGGTCAGGCAGTCCGGAAATATGGAACTGAGGTTTAGTCCAATAGTTTGGATTGGTACCTGAAACAAAGAGTGAACCTTTTTATGAGTTTTTATAAGTTTTTATGATGCAAACAAAAACAAATATGAATAAGAAACAAAATGATAATATGAATAAAAACAAATAGAAAAGGGATAGATTGATGGAGATGGGTTCTTTGTTGCTGGACTGAAGTCACTCTCAACAAGAACAGTGGATGGAAGATGGATAGATATGGGATTTTCTTGCTGGACTGAAGTCTCTCTCAAGGCAAATCAGTTGATGGAAATGATGGGAGATTGAGGACGCCACAAAGCTCTGTGAAAGGAGGCTTTGATAAGTCAGGTTGCTCAAGAGCTGCTTCTCACAACACTCAAAAGACTTAGATAATAGTTTTAAGAAAAACTAGAAAAACTGCATATTCATTCCTAAAATTCAAGGGTGGTTTTTACAAAGACAACTACTGAGCTTATATAGGCTTGACCTTGGGACATTCTAACAGTCTAAAATGACATTCTAACAGTCTAAAATTGACTAAAGGAAACAAATAAAATCGAAATAAAAGTCTTGGAAGCAAAGGCTTTGATGGCTCCAAAGAAATAGCCTTTAGCTTGATTTATGCTCTTTTCAAAGGGGAAACTTGATCTCATCTTGTATCTGGAGAGCTTCTGGATGTAGCCACGGTCAAGAAGTCTTCCTGATGTGTCTCTGAGTTGCCTTGATGAAGAATATGGCTGTTGGTCTTGGGCAAAAATCAGCTGAAACTCCTCCAAAGCATTTAGTGTAAATGCTGCCAAATATGGAAGGTTGGTGCAAATGAAGATCCTCCTGATCTCCTGGGTGCTGGTGCAGCTGAGGACGTCTTGGATGTCTTCTGGATGGTTAATATGATCTCCTGACTTCCACAGATAAGTTTGGTTTGGACCAAATCGAATTGGTTGGCAACTTTCCCAAATTAATGTCGGTTTGACCGGTTTTGGGAAATTGATTGTATCTTGGTATTTCCTGAACCAATTCGCCTGATTCTGGACTCTATGGATAGATAATAAATCCCTCTTGAAGTCCTTGATTGATTCTGGAAAGGGACGCTTCATGGTTGGGCTGAAATCATCTTCTAAAGTCTGGTGCTCGCAGATGGACTGGCTGGAGAACCTCCGGTTTGTAAAATTCATAACTTCTTCCTCCGTGAAGTTTTTCTTGTAATTCCAAGCCTCAGTGAATCCTTGATGAGTTGGCCTTATAGTAAAATTGGATTCATGACAAAATACCTTCTGGTTGTTGAGATATTCGCCTGGGACTGGACCTATGTCGCTGGTATCTCCAAAGTAGCCGGTTTGGAAGGTTTGGTGAGACTCTGGTCGAACCATGTATTTCGTGACCACAACACAGATCCAGCGATTCCTTCTCAGATCTGGAGAGTGCTTGGCGGTGTTAGTGGGGGCTTGAGGACGGTCCTTCCTCCTGCTGGTTTCTTCTCTGGTCTGCTAAGAGATCTACTATCCGGAGCGTTTTTCTCCTCCTCAGCTGATTCACCTCGAGTAGATGGCATGAGTCGTGACTAATCTCTCCTGGGTATGTCTCTGGTGTAGCGTGGTGGGCTACATGGTGATAGTTCTTCAGGCGAGCTTGGAACTTGTAGATCTAGATCTCAAGTTCTTCTACTCATCTTTGAGCCTCTGGTGATCTACGGTGGATGTGCGAGACGAGCTTTAAACAGGTGGGTCGTCGGAAAATCTGTTTGGGGCTCTCTGGTGGCGGCACGTGGTGATGTGTTTGTTCGCTTCCGAGTTCATCCTTGGCGTGTGGAAATACTATCCTCAAAGCTGGTGTGGGGTTAACGGTGTGGCGCTCCTCGTCGTCTTGCTCTATCCTCTCGTCCTCTTCGCGGTGGTTAGGCTTCTTAGGAAGCAGTCTGTGTCTGATGCAAGAGATATGACGTGAGTTTGGCTATCGCTCTCTAAGTTTGTTTTCGAAGGTCGTCGCTCCGGAGAAGGTGTGCCCAGCCTGTCCGGTTGTCCTATATGGGCAGTGGGTTAAACGGGTGTAACGGTCCCGGGATAGTGAAGCGGAGGCAGCAATCTCTTGTTTTCATTTCCCGAACGACGGCATCGCAGGTGGTGGACTCCCTCTCGTGCTGCCGGTGAGGCGATGTCGAATGGGCTTATGGTTTCGAGATGTGATTCCTTGTTGAGGTGTTGATGAGTGGGTTCCCGGAAGCTGTAGGTTTGCCGTTGCAATCAAGGTTTGAGGGCGCCTTTCTCTCTGGTGACTCGCGGCAACGGGGAACTCAGTCCGCTCATACCTCTTATCTGGTCTGTCAACGCTCTGTTCATGTCCGATCTCTTTCCGGTCCAGCTCTTCTTTTGTTTAAGTCTTTCTTTCAATTAGAGGCTCTGTTTAATTGGATCGGTTCCGGGTCGGTTCCGGGTCGGATTCTCGGATCCGGGTAAAATGCCCAGGCCTATAACCCTTATTCTTTACTACTTTTATAGTAAACAAAAATAATAAACATGTCACCAGTATCCCATGTGCTGAGAGCTATAGGCACCTATTGATGTTTCTTTCTTTTTTAACTTTACTCCTTATTCTTTCTAGATGATTTGCTATTGATGTATCTTCCTCTTTTTACTTTATTCCTTATTCTTTCTAGATGATCTTCTTCTCTCATACCTTCTTCTGATCTGGGTCTTTCCTCTTGTAATGGTACAGAATCAACAGCCTTATGGAACAAGAGGGAATCCCAAGGAAACAAAACGCCACTCAAGTTTTGGTCTAACTAAAAACTTGAAATGAACAGTAAAGATTCCTGGTCAGATCTTGGAAACGTTTGGTCCGAAAGCATGCGCCGGTAGTACTCTTATCAATCATGGTAGATCGCAAAGAATGTGCTGTATGTTGTCTTTACAAAGGAATCACTACTCATAAAACCCACACCGATCAATAAATGTTTCTTTCTTCTTATCAAACAGACAAAACACATGACATAACATGGAAAAGAAAAGTGTGATTTAGAATAGAATTTCTCAGAAAATAAGGAAATATTAAACCATTAACGAATGCTTTTTAACAACAAATCAGAAAGAAACTACTTGGTAGCCTGAGCAATGATGTTACTTATGGAACTAGCCTCCTCTTTAGCAGCCTCCACCAATTGATCCTTCCATTAAAACAACACATGATTAGTACAACAACAACCCTTAAGGACTAGAGCATTAAGATTATGAAACCATACCTGAGCTGATATTATCCTCGCCACTGTTTTCTTGCTCGACTCTTGAAGTTCACCGGCGATCAACAGCTCATCCAGTATATAATACGCCTAGATTGAAAATTGCCATTAATGAAAGTAAACATATAGAGTATAGTAGAATCATTGCTTTTCACTTAGAAGGTTCTTAGAGTTGTGTGTATGCATTACCTTGTGGAAGTTAAAAATCAAATCGAGTTCACACACCTGTAGATCATAATAGAATAAACAACTCCAAATCAATAATTCGTTTTTTTGTAAGGTTATGATAGACGGACAGAACAACTTTTTGGATATGCGTTTACTCACACTGCCAAAGTAACGGTCAAGAATCTCGACATAGTGATGAATGATCTCCAGCACCTCTAGCTCGTTATCCGCCTCATCAATGCACATGCAGAAGTACAGGCTTGCATACCTGCACAAATACACAACAATCATCTTCATTACCAATGTTTTTTTAAAGTATAAGCTTTGTAGACATTTTCATATGTTTTTTTTTGTTTACCTTTTGTAGACAACCTTGTATCCTCTCCATTCGATGAAATTACAGAGCTTGGGACCTCTGTTAAGGATTACACCGCTGAGTTCGCGTATGACCTGTCGACATCAAGTTTCCAGGTGTCAGCAGGGATGACACAAGCTCAATGATTTTTATTGGTAAAACTCGAGGTGTACATACCTTAGACCTTTCCTTCTGTGTGTAAGGCGAATACCACTTGGTTAGCCTTACTTTTCCTTGTCGACTAACTAGAAGCACAAAATGTATCTGGAAATACAAACACCAACCTAAGATTCTTGAGCAAACTTTGAATTTATCTCTTCTCAGGACCATCTCACAGAAAGCTTTTATTGTAACAATTTTTAGAAAGCATTAACGTAGATGGTATACACCCAACTAAATAATTATGACTGGCAATCTATAGCGCACCACTGGTGTTTTCCGTCTGGAAACTCATCAGTTTCTCACCAATGTTAAGTAATAAAGAAGACAGAGAATTTCGGAAGCACACAATACGTAAGGCAGACAAAAGAGAGAACTGTGAGAGATTAAGTAACACAACATGAAATTCAATCTACCATCATTTACAAAAACCGTTGCATCTCAAGAAAATTTTGAAAGTCACTCAATTTGAATCGATGTTTCAGTTTCAATACAGAAAAAGAAAACAAGGCGGATCAAGATGAGACATAGAAGTAGCATTCCTATCTGAAAACATGAACTCAACAAGCTAAATTTCTTACACAGAAACAGAAGCCAGGTATACATACGAACATGATGATCCCTAATATTCTTGAGCCTAAGTTTGAATCAGATCAGTAAAAGCGCTTTTATCTTGACAAGAATCATATAACTTGAAGAACTGCATTACCATAGTTATTTGCCATCATCCAATCAAAACAAATTATAAAATGGAAACCTAGAGTGCATAATTGGTTTTGCCCATCTCAAAACTCATCAGTTACAAAGAGTAAATACATATATCTAAAGCTCTACAGGTTTGTGGAGAAAGCGTGGTTCTTTGACTGGCAACTAACGAAAAGAATTAAAGCCTATTTATAATACTTCCACAGTGGCTCAAATGGAGCAAACAATCAATCAATTGGTGCGCGAGACGAGCAATCGCTAAGCAGATCTAAGCAGAAATCTATCAGATTAAATCGATTACCAATCAAATCGCAACGAGAAAGGGAGCGATCAGAGGAAACAATGGCACAAGACGAGATCGAAAAAGGCAGATCCAAAATCCAAACAGTAACGAGAATGCGATGAATAGAACTGAATTGTTACCATGATTATCCGTAACTCAACAGATCCTCGATTCCCAGAAGAGATCTCCCGAAGCTGATGTTTTGATTGATCCTCCAACAATGAATTATCGTAATAATAGAAACGACCTGAATGTGAGGGGTATAATAATAAATATGACACTGTTTAATAGTAATACGGATCTACTTCCGGGTCGGATTCATCTAGACCTGCGATTTCGGATGTTCGGTTCGGATTCGGGTAGGACCGGATCGGATTTGGGTAGGACCGGATCGGATTTGGATATTTCAGTTATTTAAAATAGGTATTATCCAATAGGTAATTGGAAGATTTACAATACCGAACCAGTTCCGGGTCGGATCGGATTTTTGATGAAAGTAACCATATATAACCCAAAAAGAATCGGTAACATTCGGTTCGGTTAAATTTTACCCGAAATTATATTCAATATCCGAAATATTTTTTATTTAATTCATTGTATTTTTATTTTTGATGAAAATAAATGAAAATTGTATATATACTACTAATATGTACATAAGTAGAGCGAAGTTGAGCTAGTCTAATGGTATTATCCCTGAGACTTTACCTTAAACGATTCCGGGTTCAACTGCCAGTGGTTACAATGTAAACATATACAATAATATAAAAATAATCCAGTGGTATTACTAGGACTGGGCAAATAAACTGAACCCGAAAATCCGAACCGAATCCGATCCGATAAAAATGAATCCGAACCGATCCGAACCCGACATAAATACCAAATGGATCTTATTTTTTGGTATTTCGGGTTATGGGTATTACCCGAACCGAACCCGAATCTAAATGGATATCCGATAAAACCCGAAACATTCAAAACCCCAAAAAGATATATACGAAACATAATCTCAATTCATAATATGTATTCAAAATACATTAAGATATATTGAACATCTGAAATATTTATCTATTACATAAAAGTTGGTGGTTATAATACATGAAGATTGATGATTAAAGTTGGCTGTTGAATTTTAAAATATTTAAATTTAGATTTAGATTTTGTTTTCAGTAAAAAATGTTTCTCATTTCATGAGGTCGTAGTTTTCGTTTTATGATTTCCCTTTCGTTTGATTTTAAATGATCATGGTTGATGTTCTTTTCTTATTTTTAAATCGATTTTATTTATGTTTTGGTTACAAAAAGTTACAAATTAGGTATTCGAAACCAAAACAAACCAATTTTACTTATGTTTTGATTACAAAGTAGGTATAAATCAGATATTTTTAAACCGATGAACCGATTGGGACCCGAATCCGAAAGTACATTGGATTGTATCGGTTCTTTGAAGATTTACTAACCCCGATCCGAACCCGATAGAATCCGAACCGATCCCGAACCGAACTTTTAAATAATCCGAATGAGGCTGATTTTGATAAACCCGAAAAACCGAAACCCGATTGGATAAAACCGAAACCCGATTGGGACTCCGAATACCCACGCCTAGGTATTACACATGCTATATCATTTTTCACACCTGGGTTTGATCCTCATGAGACGCATATTTATGTGTTTTTACATATAATTTAGTTTAAATCGGGTACCCATTCGGTTTTGGATAAACATCCAAACCGACCCGATATCTATGGTTAAATATAATTTGATCCATCGGATAAATTTGGCTTACCCAAACCCATCTGAACCGGTTTAATTTTTGGTCGGTTCTGATTCGGATAAATGGATATGGACAAAAATTCTAGGCATAGATTCATCTCCCAAGTCATATCCTCTATGTGCTCTCTCTTCTCTCTAGAAGTCGTCGACGTTTGATTCTTTGTGTCTCCGGCCGGCGGGTGAGCTTCCATAGTCACCGCCGGTCCGGCACTGCTCTTGATTCCTAATTTGTCTTTCGTACTTGTCTTTTGGTTATAGTTTTTAGGTTATCTGTTAATTTTCTAGATCTAGATTTCCAGATCTTGTTTTGATGGTTGGGATTTTTCGGTGTGGCGCTCTTGGATCGTCTCTTTCCGGCATGATCTCCTTCCCTAGGGGTTCGATTGGCTTTCCTTGGTCTCTTGGTTCCGTCGGAGCCTTGGTTCTTTGGACCTTGCTGTTCGGTTTACTCCTCAGATCTGGCTGTTCTTCTGGTGCTGCTTCCTTTGGTAGGTTCTGTCGAGACTAGTTGGTGTGTTGTTCCTTGTCTCCGCTCGCAACAGGATAGTCCCTGGTTCTTTCTCCGTCCTTTGTGTTTCGGTTGTCCGGCCCATTTACAAGGAACAGGGGCTTCGGCCTTTTGCATCTTGCTGTCGGAGTTGATAGGTTAAAGCTGTGTCCTTCTTCTCCCTGGGTTCTTGGCCTATTGTTCTCCTCGTGGCTTGATGGTGTGTTTCCTTGAGCAAAATATTGAGGTGTGAAGGCTTCCCAATAAAGTTCAGCTGTTGATGTGTGCTTACTCTCTCCTCCTGGTCTCGGTGGTGCTTTCCCTTTAGGCAATTTTTTGTATATGATCTAGTCTTGCTTTCGGATTTTCCTTTAAACTTGTTTGTAATGATGGTTATAGTTTGTGTCTCCGCAAAATGTTGCCGGCAATTGTCTCCGGAGGAGGTCTATCTCCAACATGTATCCTCCCATGGTTAACTCCATGGTCAGTAATCAATGAATGGTTTAGTCTGAAAAAAAAGATTCATCTCCCAAGTTAAATTATTTCAGTTATGGATTCTCCAACTTGCGCAAAGAGTGTCTTAAACTTTTTCTTCTTTTTGTTCTACCTAAGAATATAATAAATAACAATTTTATGTTAGCTAAACATCAAAATCATATTAAATTTTTAAACATCAAATTTTCAATACTTAGATATTAAGTAGCTTAATTCAAAATAAAAGTACAAGTTATAACATTTGTTTTAAAAAGTTATTTTCATGTTTTCAAAATCGAATCACAAGTTTTTAAAGTAGAAACACAAGTTTCTATTGAGTTTCCAAAATAAAATTTTTAAGAAATGAGTTTCTAATGAATTTCCACGAGTTTCCAAAAGATTCCAATTTTAAAACGTTTCTGAAACGTGAAACAAACTTTCATCTGAATTCTCATGCAACCTAGCTACACAGTTCATCATCACAACTCGAACCTTATAACAATAATTATTTTTTGAAAAACAATGATCAACCCAAAACGCAAGCTTCACAACTACAGTTACCCAAGCAAATACTGAGATGAAACAAGAACTCCATCCATGACCCTGCGCTTGCACTGCGCTTGCACGGAGCAATGGCCCTTTTTTTGGGGTAGGAAACTGGGAGAAAGAAACTCCTAGTGTTTATTAAAAAGAAAACTTCAGACTACAAATAAACATGTCGTGGCCGTGAGGGTCCATCGACATCTTCTATGAAAACACTGGCAAACGAGTAAAACCTCCAAAGGTGCAGTATCTAAACTATGAAAACCAAAAGGAAATGAAAATGCAAGGTTCGCAATGGCCCTAGTAGTATGTATAGTTTTTAACTTTATTTTTCTGTATAACATATAAAACACAACACATAGACAGAAAAATGAAAAAGATACGTAATTCATCTTTGTCAATGCAGCTGCACTGATATTTTGTGAGAAATTCCACGGCTCAATGGGTTTGATATTAAATATCAGATTTTTCATTTCAACGGTTGGTTTCTCGTAAATTTAGATTTTAGCGTAGATGGCCACTAGAGTTCTTAATCATTTACTTTCTTGAATGTAAAAAATCCAACAGTGAGAAATTTTCCAATTAATAATATTAACTTGTTCATCTTGAATTTCCGATTAATAATATTAACTTATAGTGATGAACTGAAGTTATTTGTGGTTGTTTGTTTTAAAGTTTTTTTATTACTTGCTAACTTTTTGTTGTTAGATATTTGCTGTGTAGAGCTTTAGTTTCTTTTTTTTCTTTGTTTGAAGACAAAAAATTGAATATTAAGCTTTAGTTTCTTGATTCGTTATTGTGCAACAAAGATGTGATTGTATTCATATTCATTTATTTTTTTTTGAAAAGGGATTCATATTCATTTATATAATACATGTTTTGAATAAAATATCTGTGGTTTTTCTTTTCATATTGATAAAAAAATTTCTATGTAAAATAAATTTGGTCACTTTTATTTTTGTTTATATTATATTATGCCATAATCGAAATATTTTGCTCTTGTGTGGGAATTTTTATTCTTATGGGTTGTCATTGTGTTTTGACCGTTTCCCAAAGGGTTTCTGATGGGATTCTACCATTTTTGGATTGACAGTTGAATAAACTAGAAAATAAAAGCAATTTGAACAAGAGTGATTCTAGTATTCTACTGGTACGTTTGTAGTGAAATTTGTAATAGTTGTTGCATGTGCAAAGTCACAAGTGTACTTCATCTAGAAGTTGCACTCTCTGAGAGAGCAGAGTCTCTATTATTATACCACCAAAGACTCGTAAATAATTTGTTCCTCTCCAACTGCACCAGTTTTGATATTTGTACTTGTAGAGCTTCACTTATGTCAAACTCCCATATCACTCCCATCCTCTCCTACACCCACAAACCACATGTTTACATTTATTACTACCTAACTCTATCGTCTACTTCGTAACAGCACAACAAAACACTACCACAATTATTAACTCAGAATTATTACGATTATGCCTTAATCTCACACCTTGCTGCTAATCTAATCATCTTCCACAATGATCAACTCTATATTACCCCGAAAATGAAACTGAACCCAGGGGATTATCCTGAATTCCTGATTACACTAGTAGCATCCAACATGAATATGATCACTGAAACGTAAAGGGGGTCCTCGTATATGTCATGGCTACTCAAATTATGTTCATTTCCTCAAGGAATAAAATAAAGAATCAGAGAAATGCAAATAAGTTTTTCACATTATATCCATGATTTATGAATCTCAATCAAGCATCACAAGTGGCAAACAACAAGAAAATCCGAGGAAGTAGACATGATCTTTGGATTTAAGTAGCTCATCATAGACCACATCACTACTAAAATCATGTTTAATTCCTTATAATCAAGCGTTAACCGCTCTGTGACACAAGCAATGGTCAAAGCAAGTTTATGCATGATCTTTGGACCCTGAGGACATCCCTCATTTCATTGCCATTCAAACAATGTTCCCTCCGGAAACCAAACAACGAAACAAGAAAATGGCTAGTTTTACTCAAATCAAGCATCAAGTAGCTGTAACAACTAGAAAACTTTTAACAATGGGAGTTGAAAAAGAGGAACCTTTGACTTTCTTGTTCATCCAAGCCTCTATTAGCATGCCAGCACCACTCCCACCATGTATATAACTTCCATAAAAAGCAAGATAATCAAACGGTCACTTATCAAAGATTATGAATCTTCCCTAATCTGATTAGATGTAAACAGTTGGTTTAAAACGTAGTAAGATAATCAAACGGTCACTTATCAAAGACTATTCATGATCTAAAAGCCATGAAAGTACTAAATTGTCTTTACATAATAAATAAGGTAGTTCGGAATACATACATAGCTAGAAACGGGGTCAATCAATGAAGAACAAACAAATGAAGGTTACTAGATCAAATCTTTTTTTTTACTAATTTGTTTTATTATCTGTTTCATGCTCATCTGTTCAGTTGAGATGAAGGGCCAATGTCTCTGCTGGATCTGTTGTACTTCATGTGGCTCTTTACAAGCTGTCCAGATGCAATAGCAGACATTAGCGACAGCTCTCCCGCAAGAACCGAACCAGCAATAATTCTCGCCAGTTGCCTTGCGTTCGAGCCAGCTTTCTCCTCGTCGCTTGATGATCCTTTTACACCGAGCAGGTTCAAACAAGCTGACTGTGATGCAAGCTGTGTCCCACCTCCAACAGTACCAACCTATAGTAGCCACATCATAACAAAACATTCATGAGTTTGGGGGTCCACACAAAATATCTGCAACATGCAAAAACTAATGTCTATTTACCTCAATGCAAGGCATAGAGACAGAGACGTGAAGGTCTTCGCCTTCAGCTTCAAACTGGGTGATACAGTGAGAGCTCTCCACGTTCTGAGCAGGGTCTTGGCCAGTGGCGATGAAGACAGCGCTGACTATATTGCTTGCATGAGCATTGAATCCACCAAGGGAACCAGCCATAGCTGAACCAGTAAGGTTCTTGAGCACGTGAAGCTCGACAAGATCCTCTACGCTAGTCTTCAACACATTCTTCACAATCTCACCTTTAATAAGAGCTTCACACACAACATGCTTTCCACGTCCTTGGATCCAGTTTATAGCCGAGGCTTTCTTGTCCGAACAGCAATTCCCTGAACACCATATTAACACCAAGAATCAAAAGAGTTGCACTTCAATCCACAAACCAAGACAAGTAAAGAGTAGACTACAAACCTGAGATGCCAATAACAACCATGTCAGGAAACTCTGTCTTGACAAACTCCAAGACATTCTGAACACCTTTGGAGACCATGTTCATCCCCATAGCATCGCCAGTACCACACGCAAACCTCGGATAAAGATTCCTCCCAGAAATCGAGCAAGTGATACTCTGAAGCCTAGCAAACCTACTCGACCTACATACACACACACACACACACACAATGTCAATACACAAAATCAACACCTTACCTAAAATTCAAGCCAAAGTTGAAAACTTTACTTGTTGAAAATAAGAGAGAGTCTCTTGAAATGAGCAGGATCCTGTAGATAAAACATGGCAAGAGCAGCTCTTCTGACAGAAGGGAACTTAACCACAGGAGCTCTAGACATTGCATCCTTCATGAGAACACTGAAAGCGCCACCAGACAAGTGAATAGCCTTGCACCCTCTGTTGGTACTCGCAACCAAACAACCCTCCGTGGTCGCCATTGGCACCGAGTACTCTCTCCCGTCGAGCAACAAAGGTCCGGCGATCCCAACCGGAATCTGAACGTAACCAACCGGCATCTCGCAGCACTGTCCCAATATCGAATCGTAATCGAAACCTTCTAAAGGAAGTCCGGTTAACGATCTTCCAGTTATCCTCTGAACCGCTTCTCGTCTAACCGCCGCGGCTCGCTTGCAGTCTCCGAGCTTCGCCTCGAGTGAGTAAGACGAGGTGGTTCCGTCGATCACGGACTTGACGATCTCTTCGTCTTCCTCGGAAGTAAGATCAGACTCGCGAGGAGGTTCATCGAGGGATTGAATTGAGAGAGGACAATCGATGTCGTTGACGTCCCAAACGTCGTCGTCGTCGGGGGATGATCGGAGAAAGACGGATTGGACGAAACCGACGCCGAGGAAACCGATGAGGTAGATTAACGAAGCGATGACTCCGATGAGTGAAAGGATCTCGGAGAGGTTGACGACGCGGAGAGGCGTCGAGGTGCTGATCTTATCGCCGCGCCGGATGAGGAGGAAGTAGACGGTGCCGGCGAAGAGGAAGCTGAAAAAGAAGTTTGTTACGTGTAACGGGAGAGGAAGCGCGTCGGAGCCTCTTCGACGAGGAGTGACGACGTCGTCGTTTTGAGTGGGGAGCTTCGTCCTCGGTAATCTGCGACGGATACTCATTGACGGTTTTTTTTTTCTTTTATAAACTGAGATGTGATTTATACATTCTTTAGGATTTTTGAGGGGTTTGTATATATAGTGGTGGAAGTGGGGGTGGCATCGAAATCAACGTCGTCAATAAGTTTTATGTTTAGTATGATTTGGTCTTCGTCTCAATCTTGCTAACCACTTCTCCTATTATTTCTTAATTGTTGATTGAAATTAATTAATATTCCTTTTTGAGTTATTTCTTAATGAAAATTACAAGTGTAAAAGCTTACAGATTTACGCCTCTTTTAGTTTATTCATTAATTAAAAACTAAATCTAAAGATGTTTTTTTAAAAATTTGTTGAAACTAAAATATTTTAAATATTTTTTTGTTTTTCTTAATAGAGACCAAAACTACAGAAAGTGATTGAAAACTGAAATCAATACTATTAAAACATAAACATCAACTATTTGAATATAATTATTAAAACCTCTTATTAATTCCCCTATTAATTATTTAAGAAAAATAATATACAAATTTACAAATCTATAATAACACTACTAAAAAGAAGATACCAAGTTTTCTAAAGATATCCAGCTAGGATAGGAAAATCAACCAGTAAAAATACAGCAATCTTCCACGTCATTAAATGAATGTTAAATTTGTTTGGGCTTTTGTGGTTTTTGGGTGTGACAGATCTGTGGATTATAACCACTAGAGTTTTTCTCCGCGCTACGCACGGAAAAGTGTGTTGATTATGTAATAAGTTTCATTTTTTTTGTTTGTAATGGGAGTATTGATTTATCCAAAACGATGAAAATCATAAATAATGTAAGAAAGAGATCAAGTCATTTGGAGGACAGAAGCTGCAATGTAGACCATAAAAAGAAATATCCTAAAATTGATAAAAATTAAGTTAGTTAACTTAAATGTATATGTATCAGGAAGAAATATTCTCAAAGCTATCAGAGCTAAAATAATCTTTTGACACCTTATCAATCTGCGAGATGGTATATGCATTGATCTCATCAAATGTTTCATTACGGGGTATGAGTATATTTTTATCAGTGTATGATGTTTGTGAAGCTGACATTCTGTTGACTTCTCCATATGCTGCATCAACATTTTTAATGGGTCAACATAACTCTGGCGAATCAATGATCTATCGAGAGCTATCATTTGTTCATGGTAGTCTGCACACTCGTTTCCCGAATCTAGATGTGGATGACCTTCGCCGACCTGAAGGAGCCAGTCGGAGAATTCTTTTTCTTCCTGATTGACTCTCATATTTGTTTTCAAAGAGAATTTGTGGCAGTTATTCCAGTCGGAGAATTCTTTTTCTTCCTGATTGACTCTCATATTTGTTTTCTAAGAGAATTTGTGGCAGCTATTCCATATGTATGATTGACTTATTGAAGCTAAGACAGTGTCAGCTTTGGTACCTTGTGGAATCACAAAAAGTCTTATCTGTTGCAGAAGCATTTTTTTTAGACATTATGTTTTTCAACGTTTTGTCCAGTGCCTCAAAAACATGCTTATGTATCATAGATGTTTTCTCGATTAGTTCAGCCAACATTATTCCTGGTTTGATGTTGCAAAGCTTATCTTCGGTGAGCTTTAAAGAGATATTGAAGCGTGAATGCGCTGTTCTACCGTTAGGTAGCAACAATGCGGCTATTTCTGAAGAGGCAACCGACAGAACTATCTTGTGTTGGGAAGAGCCTTCTCGTATAATCAGTTTGTGTGATTATTTGCTAGGAGCGGAGCCCTGCACAAGCACGGAGTTATTTGATAATTAGATGTGTTGTAATACTTTAAAATGTTATAGAAAATGTTGTGAAATGATTTAGTTGTTTAGTTGAACTTGAAGTGGTTTAGAATAAGAAAATATTATGTTCAACATTTTGTTAGGCCGTTAAAATAAGAGAAAATTAAATCTATAGTTATAAATAAAATGGGGCTGTGTTCTCTAGTTTTGTAAACAAAAAAAAGAGCTAAAAGATTTGATTTTGGGCAATTTAAATTGCCTCTTTTTATAAATATAGAAATAAAAACCAATAAAAGATTGAGTCGACCCAAACAAAAACAGGAATGGGGAAATTCAGAGATACTTCTTTACCAGAAGGAAGATTACTTTTATTTGTTCTGTTACCTCTGTTTTGACTAATTAAATGAGAATATTTTAATTTGTATATTGAAGTAAAAGTGTATTCTATATTTATAAAAAGTAATTATTTGTTTAGAACCGTCAACCTATTTAGACGTTATTCTTTTTTTCTTAACACTGAATGATTCCTTTCAATAAATTAAACTGTATACAAATAATAAGGAAAAACGAATGCCAGTATGCATTAGGAAGATGTGCAAGCAGCTGGATCATATCCTCTACTGTAATGAAAATGATAGATCTTTTATATACCCGATTGTGGTGTCAAAAAAGCTGGATAAATACTTCCTCAGATCTCCATAGTTTGTGTTCCCAAAGAGAAGCCTTTGCGCTAATCGACAACAGACCTTTACATGAACAGACCTTTAGTTCCAGAAGAATACCAATTCTCTAAAGCCCCTGGTACATCCTAGGAAACAACAGACTTCAGTTCATTACATTCAAAACCTGTTCTCCATATGTGACCCTTCAATACAAAAATTCACATAATCATATCAGACATTATCAAAATCAATAAAACAAAACAGAAAGATGGAAACTTGTTTTGTTCTCTCACTTGTAAATCCTTTAAAGCAGTGATCTTTCCATCTGCATAGTTGAAGATTTAGAGCACCGGGCTTTTGAATTTCTTTTTAAAAATATATCAAAATATAAGATGATTGTCGATACAATACCTTCTCATCAAGGAGAAGTTGAGTGATTCCCATGAATTCACCATGCTTCTTGATGTTTTTCGAGTCCAAAAAACAGAGAAGCCGGGGAACAACGAAGTGGGACAATCTACCATCGGAGGGCGTGGACCCAAAAACAGTACCGGAAGAAGATATTTTCGAAGAATCTTGCAAGATAAGAATATAGTCTGAAAGTGATTGCTAAGGTTCATCCAACTCTCAACCATCTACTATTTATAGATTTGACATCTAAGAAACGAAGAGGCCGGAATCGTTACGGAATTTAATGTGAACAACACTAATTACCGAATTTAAAGAATCATTAAACGATAGGGAAGGTAGAGAGATGAGAGGAGAAACTTTGCAGATTAAGGAAAACGAAGGCGGCGAGTTCAACTCAGAAACACAAAACACGGCGTTTTATTATTTACTTTATTTTCAGACCGAACTATTACTTTCTCATTAATAGAACCAAAGCGCAGAGAATCAGACCAAACCACAACACATTCGACCAAACAAAACCGAAAATTACGCGGGCCCCACAATGAATAAAAGAAAGAATATGATTGGTTGATTATTTTGTAATACGTGGTATGTCTAGATGTTGAGGATATTCTCCTTTTAGTATAGTACTGATTTTGCGCGTCATGTTCTTCACCTTAAGTGGTCTCTTTCGCTTTTTTTAAACCTAAAATCGTTCATCCCTTTTCGACTTCCATTTCTCTTCTCTGTAGATCCGTTTCGTTTGGGCCTTTAATAGAAGGAAAGTTACTATGCCTGTGGTTAATCACTTAAAGCTTGGAACTAAAGGAATTTTAATAGAAGGTGGAAACGTTACTATGCCTGTGGAGTTTCAAGCGACTGCGACTTTACGTTCTCCTCTCCGTTGTGATTTTGTGATCGTTGATCGGCTTTAGGCTCTCCTCTCCGTAATGGCTCATTGATTCATACAACAAAAATGATCTTGAGACTCCTTGAGCTCGAAGCTCCCATCAAATCTACGGTAATCAAACTCTTTTTCCTTTGATATTTTCTGTGTGTTTTGTTTTGTTTTGAAATCTGAGTTCTGGTCTAAGTTTGTTAGTAGTTTTTCTTAGATCAGCTCCTCCAAAGAAAGAGTTTTTGGTTTTTTGAGTAGGTATTGTGAAACGTGAGTCGGTTCTAGCCAAAATGTCATTGTATGTTTGGTGAAGATATAGACAAGGAAGAACAAAAAGAAGTTTTTATTTGGGTGGATAGGTGGAGTAAGATATGTTTAGTTAATCATCTGATTGTAGCAGATTCATCTCAAAATAGAGAGAAGTTAAAGGAGTCATAAAGATCACTTGAATTGCTCTAAGTTTTGGGTGAGCCATGGTGAAAAGTTTAAGGATCTTAGACTATTGTTTTTCAAGGATTAGCTGAGTATCGTGATGTAACCTAGGATTGCTTTTCTCTGGTCTTTTTTTTTTACAAAGAACAGATATGGTGATGTGTTTCATTGGTCTCTTAAAGTGACACGGATTTGTAATGTTTTTTTTCTCAGATGATATTCATGGACAATACTCGGGTCTGTTGAGGCTGTTTAAATACGTAGGCTTCGCTCCTGCAGCTAACTATTTATTCTTAGGAGATTAAGTGGACGAAAGGTAGCAGAGTTTGGAGATGATCTGTCTTCTACTTGCCTACAAAATCAAATACCCGAGAATATTTTCCTTCTAAGAGGAAACAACGAACGAGCTTCCATCAGGCATCAACAGAATCTACGGATTCTATGATGGATCCAACTGCTGTTTCAGTGTGGGGCTCTGGAAACTGTTCTCAGTTTCTTTTAAATGCCTCACGTAGCTGCTGCAATAGTGATAAAATATTATGCATGCATTTCTTTCCATGATTTGACAACCGTGGAACATATTACAAACATTAAGCAACCTACTGATGTTCCAGACTCTACTAAGCTCTGTGATCTGCTTTGGTCTGATCAAGCAAAGATGTTTACGTACGGTGAGTTTATAATAAAGAACGATATGGATCTCATCTGTAATGCTCAACAGCTTAGTCTACTACAAAATGTCCATTTTTCCTTTTCACTAAACAAGTTGCAGAATTTATAATATAAACGTTTTTCCTTCTCTCACGCAGGTTGTTGAGGATGGTTGTGACATTTTCCTGATCGACAGCTTCATGCTATTATATTTTCTGCTCCTAACTACTGTGGTGACTTTGACAATGCTGGTGCAATGACAAGTGTTGATGAAAGTTAAATGAACTCTTTCCAGGTGCTTAAGCATGTGGATTGGAGGCCCTGGTTCTTATGATGAAAAGAGGTACTTCAATTACCTTCTTTATTCGGTCTTTTAGATTCGCAGGTTGCAGTCGTCTTTCATCTAAAATAACATAGCAAAGCTGTCATAACTTCATAGACAAGTGCTGAATACTAATTCTCAAATTGTGTAGATTACAAAACTACTTGAAAGTATCACTTCTGTAAATTTAACATTTTCAGTTTGATGTGTTCATGTCCAATCAAACAGAGTTCACTATGTATAGTAAAAAGAATAAGCAAACATGACTGAAAAATCTCAGGAGTTACTCGCATCACAAGTAACCATCGGCGAATGATTACAGATGTAGCCAATCAAACAGGATCCATAAAAACAAAGGAGGCAGAGCACAATGTAAAAGATACACGAGCACTGCTTTAGTAATTGCCGAATAGATCAACTCCTTATTAACATCATTACTTCTTTTTTCCTGCAGAAATATAGCATTTTTAAAATGAACTAGGTGAGTTGCATAATGTAGTAAAGGAAGGGCCATCTAGAAAATAGACAATGCTACTACAGATACGCTACTTCTAAGAGAAAATAAATAATTACTCCAAATGCAAGACACGTTAATTTACACAAATAGCAAAAAATTATAGACTCCACAAGTGAACTAATTCCTTGAAAAATGAAATAAATAATTACTCCAAATGTCAGACACATTTACACAAATCTCATGAATTTATCGACTCTATAAGTAACAAATAGACACCATGATCAGTAAAATTATCCCAAGAAAAACAAGGACAGCCGACAGAGAACAAGGCAACAGATTCTCACAAGCAGTTGTTAGTAACTTGCCAAATAAAATCCAGTTGTAACCAAGAATTCCTTTCGATTAGAGAGAATGAACTTTAAATAAATGCTTTTTATTCCAATAAATCTGTAGAAAATAGAAGTTATGACACGAATTCTATAAAAATCCTGACATGGAAAATATATTTTCGTACAGTTTAAATGGTATATGCAATAAAAACACATAAGCAAATACTGTATACGAAACTAAATAATCTAAACAAAATTAAAAAATTATATGCAGCCAAAATAAAAATAGTGCATATTTCCATTGAAACCACTTCAACAATCGTATTAAAAATTAGCTAAGCAAGACTAAAGTTGAATACTCTAGCATCAAACAAATTTAATCGAAGAAAATAATTAAATATAAAAATCGGAATCAGAAAAAAAAAATCCATACATACTATATAATCAACACCAAATATAATGTTTCTGGTTATTAATAAAATAAAGAGCTCATGTCAAAACCGACTATTAAGTATTAACAGTACTGACTTTAGAGATGTCAATGTCAATCATGGACCTGGACCGCGGGTCTGGCCCGTAAAGAACTGTCGCGGGACGGGATTGGACCGAGATTTTACAGACCCGCAAATTAGCGGGCTTTGCGGGACGAGTCTTTGCGGGACTGGGTCTTTTGCGGGATGGGACGATGCGGGTCTGCGGGATTACAAAGACCCGCATTTTTTCCTCTTCAATTCTTGTTTTACTTCAAAAAAAAATAAAAAAGAGTGAAAAAGGTAATTTATATGACTTTCCTCTGAAAAAAGAAAAAAGCTTCAGCAATGATGATTCGAGCTCCGACGATGATGTTTTGAGCTCCATTAGTGTTTTAATTTGGTGTTTTTTAATTAATTTTGGGATTAGCAGCTTAGTTTTGGTGTTTGATTATATTTAGTTTTTATTCATTAAAACTAAAAAAATTGGTTATGAACTTAGGAGTTATAAGCTAATGAAAAACATATTCTGAAATTATCTTTAATTGGTATGTAAATATATTTGAGTGTGACAAAATTAACTATAACTATTTTATTTGGTTAAGATAACATGAACAAGACTAAGCTCTGATCAAAGCGGTAACGAGAATAAGCTATGGTTAGAGCTTTGATCGACTAAGCTATTTAATTCTATAACAATGATGTCGTTCAGCTGAAAGAGTTAGTCTTGTTACTGATTAGAGCCTTCTTCGATATGTATTTTATTCTTCATGTTCTCTCGATACTTATCATTGTTTTCTTGTTACATCAATAGAATAGAATATACATTAACATCTCATTTTTACACGCACTTTTTGTTTGGTTATGACTTCATATATATATATAATCATTTCATGTTCTATATGCACTTTTAATAGAGAAAATATGCATAATATATTACAAATTTTGAAGAATTTGCATTGTAGACATTTCATGTATATTAATTATGTGAACTTGGTTATGTAGGAGAGCAGCCTGAGGCATCTTAGAGAAGCATACAGCATCAGGAAGTGTTCTGGAGCGGCCTGCAGTGTCAAGCATGATCAGATACATTACATTAACGTATGTTCCGCAGGACAGCCTGTAAAGGAGTGTGCAATTTGCGGTACGGGTTTGGGACGACCTTTTGGAGACCGCAGCCCGCGCGGACCTGACCCGCCGTGACCTGCCGTGACCCGCAAAGAGATGAGCCCGCTGCGGTACGGGACGGGATGGGACGGATCAACCTGTTTGACATCTCTAACTGACTTATTATCATTCAACAAAATCACCAAAACATTGCCATAGTCCATAGAGGCCATATTGCCGGCAAGGCACACCCAACCAAAAATTTTTTTGATGAAATTTTTAATTTATTGATTTCATCAAGGAGGATTTACAAAGAATGATGAACTAAAAGAATGAGGATTTACACCCAACCAAAATTACGAACAACCAAATTGATTAAAGGCCTACAAACGATCTGAAAACAACCACACTATTTTGGACCATAACCCACCAGCTTAAAATTACAAAATCAACGTCAAATACAAAAAGCCGGTCTAGCGACCAAACATGCAGACCATCCTCAACGTTTTCAGAATACCACCAATACAAAGCAAAAAAAAATTGGTACACCCAACGACCAAACACACCTTACACAATAGTATATACCATCAAACCAAACCATCACCATATAATCAAAATAAAACCGTACTTATACCAGACAGATTCCACAACAATAGCATAGATTAAAAATCAATCAACAATCCGCGCAATGCGCGGACAACCTCCTAGTATAACTAAAAACACAAATCAAAACTATTAAAATAGAAGCATGATCTATTAATATAGGTCACCCAACTATTTTAATATAATTATTAAGATTTCTTATTAATTATTTAAGAAAAACACTATACAAATAAAAACAAAAATATAATTAAAACACAAATATAAAAATTATTTTTTTAAAAAAATGTAAAACAAAAAATATACCAGCCCTTTTAAGAGCGGATCAGAATCTAGTTTTTTCTTAAAATCCTTTATATACGAATCATATTTTGCCACATAATAAATGCTTAAATTTTTTTAAAAAATCAATAAACAAAAATGCTTAAAAGAATAGAAAGCTTAGTACAATTTTTGTTTTCAAATAGAACAGAGTAACAAACATCTTTTTCCACAATCCTTTTTTCCATACTACATCAGATTCAATAAACAAACTACAGAGATTTTCCAGTTGATCAAAAACAGAAAATACCAAACACCTATGATCATTCTTTTATTTCAAATACCCTAATTCATGATTGGGACCGTATGGAATGTTCCAAGGCAATGCAAGAGTGTTCGAATTCTATGGAATACGGATATGAGCTATTGCTTTCAGCTAATTTGAATGCTTATGAAAGAGTCTATATGTGGGTTGTATCTCCATTCGGGAGTTAGATTTGTGTCTTTAATAATTTTCGGTCACTATTTCTCTTCTTTATATAGTTTTGTTGATTCGGTGGAGCACTATATATTGCTTCGACCTAACCGGTTCATGGCTAGGAAGTTTCGTTAGAGAGTAGATGTGGTGAAACTGAATTGCTAGATATTCAGTCGGAACAAAGCCACTATAGGGAAAAATGCTAGAAAGTGGAGGAAGATACTAAGCAGGCGAAATACATATGCAAATATGGTAACTGGAAAAAGGCTTTTGAAAAAAAGTAAATACACTTCCATTAGTTCACGAGATAAAGGATCAGACTGATAAATTGTTTTCTACTTTACAATAGGTACTAGGATAAGACTCGCGCCATGCGCGGGATGAGTTTATTTTTGAGGTTTTACGACATTAGTGATATTAATTTTGGGTATAAGTTTGGTTTTAGGTTTTGTTTTCGATTTTTTAAAATCGAGGGGGATGATATTTGGACATGATTATTCAATGTTTAATTTTATTTAGTTCGTTGCAATGTTCAAGGTTTTTTTTATTTTTTTGGTGTTAATGAGAAGACTGTTTATAATTGTTTGGTTGAATGTTACAATAATTTTGAAGACATTCCTAATGTCAACAAATCTTTTCAATTTTATAATTTTCATAAGAATCATAATAAAAACAACTTTATGTATAGTTACATACGTAATAACATCAATATGAATATTTATGTGTCTTTAAAGAAAATTAAATATATATATATATATATATATAAATAAATTTAATAAATATCGAAAGAATTGTTATTTAATATAACAAATAAAATACCAAATTTAAACCAAAAATAAGTAAAAAACAATTTATATATAATTATGAATTAAAATATTAATAGAATATGAATTGGGCTGTGTCCAATTAATTAACATAGGCCCAATTCGTTGATTTTTTTTACTAATTAACGTGAAATTTATATTTTTATTGGGCTTCGATTTGAATGTCAAATAAACATGGGTCCAACAACTATATCGAGAATAAGCCCTTATCAAAACAAAGTTAAACATCTCATCTGTAAAATGACGCCGTCTTATACCGTTTAGGGTATCTTCCTCACCGCGACAGACCAACAGAATTTCGATAATCGTCAGGTGATCCTGTCGTTTTTGTTTGTTTGGAGACCAGTGTTAGAAGATGCGATAGCGGATTACGATCCAATGGTTTCCATCACGACATTTTCTTCATTCCTTCCTCCCGATTATATCTTCAACATTTCGAACAAAAAGCTTGATTGGATTGATCAATGAAGAGAAGTCTGAGAAATCTCGACCAGTCGTTCTTCACCAGAAGGTTTCATCTCTATATCTATTTTGTTTTCATTAACTATTGTTTCCGGTAATATATATGTTTGTTTATCATTCAGATTGTATCGTTCAGATTTCACATTTTTAATTCTACCATTAATTTTGTAAATATTCTTTTTGACTCTGGCTTTTCATGTACAAACGGCGAGTGCAAGTGATGGTTGTGCTGCGAGTTCATATTTCAAAAACGCATCTATAGTACAAACAGTGAAGTAATCAAAACAGAGATCGCAGAGAGGAAGGTCTTAAGCTTACCATATAAGAAGCAACAACAACAGTGTTGTTAAGGTAAGTGGTCTAGCTAACTACAACTTTCTAGTATCTACAATACAATAGCACGAATAAGATAAATGCATTGAATACGATCAAGCAAGGATAATTTCGTGTAGGGTACACATTATGAACTAAAAATAAGACACCAAAATAGATAAAACTAATCAAATATAATAAAAATAAGTTCCATGATAAAAAAGATCCAAATCTCATCCTTGCTATTACAAAGATTAGTCTAAATATTATTATTAAAACCAACTTTAAACTAAAAATATAATAAAACATCTTCGATACTTCAGAATTCAATGAATGGAATCCTGCATGTAACAAATTGAAAAAACTATTAGGAGAATCCAGATTTTATATATAGTACTCATAAGTAATAACCAACTTATTACAATATACTTACTGCGCTTTGAAGAACTAAATATCTGGAATATCAGTATCAAATAGAATTTCAGAACCACCTTGTAAGTTTGTAACATATTTGAAGCCACCTATAAAGTAGTTTGAACAGTTATAAGACAAAAGAAAAATTTTGAGTATAAAAGAGTGTGAGTAAATATAGATTACCTGTTCCCCATTCAATTCGCCATAACCTTAGAACACACACGACAACATCTTCAGTAGTCGAACGCCAGAACGCATTTAAATTATGGGCTAGAGCTCCGTAAGCAACACACTTTATATGAGTGAACCTGTTATTTTTAAGAAAGCTATCTATCAATATACAGATATCTCATCTGCTCAAATTTAAAAGTAACAGATACATCAAACTAAAATTTCAAACCCGAGACTTATCAAGGAGAACTCCATCGAATAGAAGAAAGTATTGTAAATGTTAGCAGGATCAGGTTGCTGATGCGCAATAAGATCTCCTACACGCACCAACGCTCCACATAGATCTACATAATCGAAAGGTCTTTCGTTTTTTAGTAACATTACTTAACAATATAAGAAAGAGTTAAATATAGTTGACATACCAACACAGTACTTAGGATGATAAAGACCCCGCTTTATAGCACGAAAGTTGGCACAACACAGAAAGTTAGAATCGTTGAGTGGTTCTATCTTCGAAAACAAAGTTGATTCCGTGAACTTGATTCTGTATTTGTTCTTTGTGAGTCTGTACAAATCAGTAGCAAGTCCTACTTCAAAATTGAGTATCTCAACCCAATCACCATCTTTCAACTCAATCTCGTTACGTAGATAAATAGAAAAGTTCAAGCTTCCTTGTATTGTTACTCCCTGTTTAAAACAAAATAAACTATCTGTTAATTATTTTATACATTTGATTTATAACTGGTTAATTAAAATATAATAAAGCTTACATTCTCATCCCCTAAGAGCATGACCGAGTGATGATCTCCTCCGATTTTTGCACTCCATTTGCTGATTATCTTAACACGGATTGCAGGGAATGAGATCTTAGTACGCAAAGCATTCAAAGGAATGAAGTTCACCATCACGAAAACTCTGTAAGACCCGACTATATAATGTGTTATTTTTAGTTTAAGTAGTTTTATTAGCATAGACAGCATATATATATAGGTTGTGCACAAACCCTAAAACAGATTTAGTTTCTCGCCCTTGGAAATATTATGGTAGAATCGATATTGCAAGTTAATATACTACATTCCTTATTGAAAATGAGTAAACTTTATTACAATTGTCATGGCTTAGTAGTGGACATTCCAGATTAACCCAAATAAGGATATACCTAGGATCGGGTATCACGAAAACACTTTTCTTAAATTATTAGTGCATAAATTTGCTTGCGCTACAATTACTACCTATTTATAAAGGTCAGAAAAATTAGATGGGTTGTGCCGGAACCGTAAAACAGATTTATTGTTAGAGTTATACATATATTTGTAAAATCGAAATCGCAACTTAATATACTATATACCTTATACAACACGCATACAATTTATTAGAAATGCATAGATGTAAATTTACTTTTCTCGCGCAATACTCTTAGGACGTTTAAATATTGTTTTGTTTTGCTTTTCAGGAAAGAATTGAGTAACACGTCTACGGTTCAGCAAATAAGGAGAGTTCATTTTATCTGCAATTAAGGATATACTTACGATCATATATAAAGAAAACTTTGGGTTAATATTAATTATAACATGTTTTTTTATGCAGGGAATATTAAAAAAAAAATTTAAAAAGAAAGACCAGCTAATGGAAGCTCCTACATAAACCATTCTCACTGGTTACACGACATCGTTCCAAAGCCATATAAGGTTAGTAGAAATACAACATTTTATATAAAAGGTGGAATGAATAATTGTTCAAAGAATTTAGTTATCAGTAATAATATACCACATATAGGAGTAGTATAATGGAACTCTCTGAACTAAATAAGGAAAATTTGTTGCAAGGTCTTAGAATCGTAGATTTTGAATTGCTTGACCTTCTCGCATCTTGATTTTGCTTGCAAACCGTGTGGCTTGATCTGTCCTGAGCTGTCCTGCAAATGCTTACATTTGATTGCAATATTAGACCCTTTTCATAATACACACACACATAGATTAATACTATTTCAACTTTCCAATCAGCCTAAGAAAAATTGAATTATTAATACAGTTAAACACTTACAGTTTTGAGCTGATGATAGTTTCATTAATTAGAAACAATGTCTGTTATCATAGCATAAATATACACACAACTTCTCATATAAAATCCTACCAAGTAAGCTCCACTGTCACATATTTAAAAAATTCTTAGACATTGTACATCTAAAAACGTAAATGTGTTATAAAGTCGTTCCATTTCAGATATGCTTAAACACTAACAATTCCGAGATGATAATAGCTAAAATCAATAACACATATGTAATAAGATCCCATGTTTAAAAAACAAAAAGAAAACGTTAGCTTTTAAACTACTAAAGGCCACGGTTTGAACCATTTTATAAAGCCATTTAAATGGGTTTAACATAACCGAAAACAAATTAGATTAACATATACCATGATCAAGAAACAATTATTGGTTATCTAACTTATTAATCTAGGCTAAACTAACTTCATGCTTAAGGTCCATCAAATCTCCTATGTTTATTAATCTACTTGTCATCTAACTATTCAATCGAACCAAATCATTTTTCTCTGAACTAAAACTAACCAAATATAACAATATATCATATATATATAAATTACCTCACCAGTTCGATCACCAAGATTATGCATGACGTCTCTTTATTGCAATGATCAAGGAATAGAAATGATAACACCATATGTGACAGCTTTTTTAAAAGCTGCATAGTTCCCATCAAATATTTTAATTGATTCTTGAACAAATTAAAAATGCAAAACATCATCCTCTTCGTTTATATAACCTGATTCCTCCATTCATTCATGCAAACCACCAAAACAGCAAATAGAAGCTTGGTGATCAACATCCCTTACTAAAGAAACACTATGTCATCGGATAATTCTATAAACAATTATCCTTCCCACGAAAGCGACGATGACTCGGTGGATGAAAACTCCCTGAGCTCTGATCCCGATGTCTATTTCCGGAACGTTAGGCTCGACTATTTTGTGGTCAATCCGATGGCCATGTTGACGAATCACATCAAGTTCAAGGCACTCTGTTTAGAGCATGACAACGCCCAAGCACACTACATTGAAGGCTTCCTCAAATACTTCTTCCACGAGCAGATACAAATCGGTACGCGCCATATACGCCAGTCATCGATTGGGGGCAATGAGAAAGGTACGTATCTCTACGGTCTTTTACTGCTAGCACGGGTTATTATCCAAAAGGTAAAAAATACTTGGATAAACTCAACTGGAAGTTAGATATAGAAACCTCTGATAATTGCTGGACCGTCATCAAGAACTCGCTAACCGATATCCCCCGCATTATGAAGCATGAGTACTACGTTAATATGATCAACATTAGGCCACAAGGAAATTGCGATCCGGATAACATGCTCAAACTATGCAAGAAGTGTTACTATTACAAAAGATTCAGACAATTTGTCCACTTCGCAAGAAATAAAGATTAATTGGGGGAGAAGAGTTGTGTAATCCGTATTATCTATGTTGTAAGACCCTTCATGTTGTATTTCAAATGTTTGTCTTTCTATGTTTTTCAAATGTTTGTCTTTTTATGTTGTCGTTTTAATCAAGTTTATGTGTAATGAAGTTCATGTTTTCTATGTGTATCTTATCAATGTAAAGGTTCCGCCTCTGTTATCCTTAACTATATTTGGTTCAAAACTATTGTTTGGAAAATCACCTAATGGATAATCATGTTATTATCAGTTTTAAAGACTATTGCCATAAGCCTTATTATTGATTCGATTTTTGGAATAAAACCAGTTTATTTTTGGTAAAAATATTTGGAAGTGTATAAAATAAGTTATCCAGATGAAATCTCAGAGATCAGTTTTGATAATGATAATCACTATACAAAAATATTTTTAAAATTATTACATTTATCTGTTTATTTTCTTACTGTTTGGTTAAACCATTTTTGCTTAGGTATGAGAACCTTTGCTACTGTGATATTTAAATTCGTCAAGGATTAACTAATATGATTTGAAATAGTTGAAAAAAAATATTATAGGGTTTTAAGGTTAAAGAAAAATTTGATAACATTTATTTTAGCTAATATTCAATAAACAACAATCCAAAAACTAACACGTAAAAGTATATCCCAAATTATATAACATGAAATAATAAATATTAAAAAACAAAGAGTAATCAAAATCTGCATAATATTCTTAAAATTAAACATAAAAGAAATAAGGAAAGCTAAATGCCTATAATTTGAATTATTGCAATATTAAATTTACTATGATAAATTTGTAATTCTCTCATTGAAATATATTTTTTATTATAATACAATTTAATTTTTAATGGATATTGAGATTTCTCTCATTTTGTTTTAATATTATTGTTCTTTTAAAAAATAAAAAATCATATTATAATACATAAAATAATTCTTTTACAAATTGGGCTTTTGTTTTTTCTGTTCCCAGTTAAAATTAATAAAATAGGCCCATGTGTTATTGAATAATTTATTTGCAAAGTGGCCCAGAACAAAAAAAAAATCTATTCCCCTTTCTCGGTAAAAAAACCCTTCAGTCCTAACCTCTGATTCTAATCGATGAAAGACTTGCAATAGATCTGATATACAAAACGCGTTTCAGACAGAAAGATAAAAGACTACGGGATCGTAGAACAACTGAGTAGCGAGAGTTTTCTTTTTATATTATGAATATTCGATTCTCTTTCTCTTTTCATCTGCAAACATTGTTCAGCCACCAAATCGACGCAATGTTAAGCGGTGCTTCGCTCCTGCTATCTCGATCACTCAGAAATCGATGACCGCCTCTTCCATGATCGATTCGACTTTGGTGGAGTCATGGAACAATCTCGCACCGAACATGGATCTGTCGCAGATAACGCCTTCATTCATGGTACCTCAGTAATCAATTGCGTCTTCGATTCCGACAAAGCTAACCCTCCATTTCGTCCTCACAAACGCATCTGAGTGATTCTGGACAGAGGTATGTATACTATTTCGTTTGTAGGGATTGAACAATCGATTTGGTCTATTGGCATGCATCAGTTGTTGTTTAATTGATTTGTCAAGACGACATCTAGATTATTCCTACCATAACCTCCTATCACTTTTTGCTTATGATTCAATAGTATAAATCTCAATACTTCTTCACTACAATCGGAAATAAGGATGGTGTGTAGTTATTATATAGGAACTACAGAGAAGTTAACCTTATAGAGAAGTATAGTGTAAATATAAAAAACAAAATCCATTATAATAATGATGCATATCTCAATCTTTCAAGTTGAAAGACTGGTCTAAATAGAAATAGGTATTATAGAAAAATAACAGCAATTTAAAATATGATAGAAACAATTCCAGACTTCAGAAATCGATGGTTGGAATCCTGCAATGACATAAGTTCAATATATGAGCTTCAAGGCAGTTTTTATTATATATCCTACCCATATTAAATAACCAACTTAGTATAGTATGCTTACTGTGATTTGAAGAACTGAATCTCGGGGATGTCAGTATCAAAAAGAATATCAGAACCATACTCCATGTTTGTTACATATGTGAGCCCACCTATAAAGTAATATCAACAATAAGATGACAAAACAGAAATTCTAAATAGTAAAGAATCAAAAAATATATATATATATTCCACAATCTGACCCATTACATCTGACAAAAATAATATGTGTTATATAATGGAAACAACTACTGTGCAAATTGTAATGAAATTAGCAAAATGAGATAACATACCAACCAAATAGTCGGTATTGAGTGTCCCATCGAGAATGTCCCTGTAGTTGACTGGTTCAAAACCAGTTAACTCAATGGGCAAATCATCATAACACCTCACACGGGTGGTGGAAAGGAATCCAATTTTGTAGGGATGAATAGTTGTTCGGTATGAACCACCTGAGGGGATGACAGTAAAGTTGATGAAAATCTTGGAACTGCCTTCTGAAAGAAATGAATCAAACTGATTCACCAGATCCTTTTTAACGGACGCATTAATCTTAACACCCTGTAGAAGTTTATTTCATCAAAATTTTGGTTAGACCACGATGAATAAAGCATAGAGACATATATAAAATTAAAAAAATTTGGGCAGTAAGGTTTTCATACATTAGAATCGATTAAAACCATCTCAATCGTTAGGCCACCAGCAGCAGAATACTGTTTCCACAAACGTATGATCTTAACCCGGATCTTCCACATTGATTTGAATGGTTTCAAATCACACACAGCAGTTATCGCAACCATTATAGAAGAATGAGTAAAAGATGTTACGTTTCGAGTCTATGGAATTACAAAGCTGAATGGAAGTAGCTTTGCTTTTATAGGTTCAGTAAACCTAGTAGTAATACGCAAGGAAACCTTTAATGCTGCATTCAATCCCATATATTTTTAGCGTGCTAATCACTCTTCGATTTTAAATTTTCCATAATATATACCTTTGAAATATTCTACCATTAATAACATATATTTATCTTGCACAGAAAGGCAGACCTATTAAATGAAGTTTAAAATAGACCGACATATGTAGGAGAACTCGGCTATCGGTCCAAATTGGTTCACCTTTTTACCATTGCTTTGGTTCGCTATTCTTAACCAAAATTGTATAATAAATGACTCTATTATCGCAACTTCATACTTAAAACACGTAAAAGCATGCACACCACGTTCATCCCGATTTTATACTAAATTTTTTTGATGAAGTAATCTTATCTACAAACGTTTAATGGATATTTTTATGTGCTGAAATAATGAGTTCATATCTCTTTTATATTGAGGAGCTGTTGACATTGAAGCTATAGAGAATAGACTGTAGCATCATTGAGAGAAGTTGAAGACAGGCTTCTTCACTGATGATGATTTAGTGGGTTTCTTTAATAGATTAGAAACTCTAGACTGAATTATTACTTATCAGTTCTTAATGTTGAAGATTTAGTAATCTTCTTTGATAATGATTTGATTAAGTGTGTTTCTTTGATTGGTTAGAGTTCGAGTATTGCAGAGTTTCGAACACATTTTCCTTTTTTAATTGCTATTGTCTAGATTTACATTGTTGAAAACAAAGTCAATAGCTGTCGGTCTGTGAACACATTGTCCTTTGAACACATTGTCTAAGACATGCGTAAACACATTGTCTAGAGACATGCATGTCTCCACATTTTCCTTTGATTGGTTAGAGTTCGGTCTGTGAACACATTGTCTAGATTTACATTGTTATTTACTTATATTCAGCGTATCACCTCTCGCGGGCTGGTTTTAGTTGATCTGTTTATTACTTAGAGTTCTCATTTGATCGTTACATTTCCACATGAGTACTGATTCACTTTCTCCTTCCATGTTTTACGCAGTCTCGACCATTCGTAGTCTCACTTCTCATTGCTGCTGATGACGAAAACGGACCGAGCTTGTAAGTATAAGCCTTATTCTAACCATATAATCCACTTGTTAGTTGATCACATTTGTCAAACGACGCGGTCTTCTTATAGGTACTACACGGATACATCGAATACATTCTGGCAGTGACACAAAAACACGATTGGTTCAGGAAAGGAAAGTGAGTAAAAAAATTCTCATTCAAATCGCTAATAAGATGACACGTTGGATTCGTTTCCTCCCAAACTCATAAGAGAGCGCCACGTGTCAAAACCAATGTGAATGCATTTATTGACAATGCATCCCTTTTAATATATAGGGGATTACATTAAAATGTCGATTGAATATACTGTGGTGAGCACTTCGATTTTTTTGTTACTTTGGTTATTTCTTTATAATTTTATTTTATTTTTTTTGTCATCAAACAAACAGACTCATATAGACTCTGCGAATTAAACTGGGAGCTCTACATCCATGTGAACGACGAAAGACGATTGCTATCTGGTACTGCGTGCTAAACGATCCGCCTTTGAATTCTCCGTTCGTGGTACATGAATATGCTGTGAACTCTGAAAACTGTTTTGTAGACTCTTAATATCTTCCAGATAACTTGCGAACGCTGGCCACTCTTCTGGTTCCGACACCATTTTTACCAATTGAGAACAATCCGTTGCAAACGTAACCTGAAATTGTCGTAAATTTTTCATACACTCCATCGTCCAAATTAAAGCTTCTACTTCCGAGTGGAGAGGGGACATACTTGTCCGCACATTTTGCGCTCCCATTAGTCCCTCAAATCCTTCCAGAATACTATACCAACCTTGTCCTGAGAAAACATCTTTATCCTTCCATGATCCATCTATAAAGCACCATCGCCCTGGGATTGTGACCGTTTGATGCACATGGGGTATTATAGTATGTCTTATATCCAACTCCTGAGCCGCAGCCCACATAGTAGATTCCCTTTCAGCTAACTTTAATATTTCCCTTACATCAATATCCAGATTACTAAACACCTTATTGTTTCTTGCTTTCCAAATATATCATAATATCCATACGAAATGGTAATCATCCATCTTTGGTAGAACTCTCCAGAATAGATGATCTATATTAGCAAACAACGATCCCGAAGGAAAAACATCCGGATTTGTTGGTATCTTTGATAAAGCCCATACTTGTCGTGATGGAGGGCATTCGAAAAAGACATAGTTTAGAGATTCCTCTACATTCCCACATCTATCACAAACAATCTCTCCTTGCATCCCTCGTGCTTTTAAATTCTTCTTTACCGCCATACACCCCGAAACAATTTGCCAGAGAAAATGTTTCATTTTCGGTGGACACCGTAGCTGCCAACAAAAAGCTTTCAATACATCTACTGTCGGGCCATAGAAATCTGGTTGTTTCTCCTTGTCTGGGTAGACCCTTTCCACCTCATATCCTGATTTTACCGTATATTTTCCATTATTGGTAAAATGCCAACCATCCTTATCTTCCATACTATTTCTACTAAGAGGTATACTCTCGATAATCTTCGCATCCAGTGGATCCACCAAAACCGAATAACTTGTGTATTCCATACTATTTCTTTATAATTTTAATGTTTCAGATATCCAATAAAAAGGAATATTTTTGGTCGTAGAGGTCAGAGGAACATGAAAAAGAGAGATGAAAAAATAGTGTTGCCATGGACATCTCTTTTTTTTGAATAAATAGAAGTACAAAATTGAATTAGTTCTGAATTTTTCATTCTATTTACAATGGCATACCACTGAAGTAATAAATGAAAATATATAAAAGAAAATTTTATCTTTTTCTTATTTAAATAATATATTTAAATATTTAATATTTTTCCTATTTTAAATAATAGATTTTTTTAATCAGATCTTAACCAAAATAGATTTCCTAATAGATGTTGTTTTAACATATTAATATTTTTCAGTATTTATTAATAAGAAATAATAAAATAAAAATCACACATCAAGATCAATTTATATAACATATAAATAAAATATAAAATCATTTATTCATAAATTATTAGTATAACACTTTCATAATATAAGTCCACTTAGTTATAAATATTAGATTTTTATATACTACACTATGATATAATAGATGATTAAAATCACAAAATATAATTATTCAAATTAATAAATAATATTATTGTTTTAAAATGTTATATTAATAATTATATAATACATATTAATTTACAAATATATATATATATATATATATATATATATATATATATATATATTATCATTAGTACAAATAAAAATAATTGATTCATAAATTATTAGTATAACACTTTCATAATATAAGTTCTATTAGTTATAAATATTGGATTTTTATATATGCTACACTATGATATAATAGATGGTTAAAATAACAAAATATAATTATTCAAAGTAATAAATAAAATTGTTGTTTTAAAATGTTATATTAACAATTTGTAATACATATTAATTTAAATTATATATATATTATCATTAGTACAAAGAAAATATTTAAAGTGAAAGCAAATATTTATACGACCACAAGTCAAGCTATAAAAATAAACAACAACATCGTAGAATTATTTTTCTTTAACAAATTTATTTTAAGTACAAATGTGTTTATATATTTTATGTATTTATAAATTTATTTTATTTGTTTTTAAGGGATGCTAAGATTTTGGAATTGAAAAGAATATGACCAACCTTTATATTATTTTAATAAGAAAATTTAAAATTTATATCAAAATATTTTATTAAATTTTAGTTTTTATTATAACTACAAGTATTAATTTTCAATCTAAATTTATGTTTAAATATTACAAATATACCATTTAGAATAAACAAAAAAAACTAAAAATATAAAATAAATATCCGCCAGATTGGGCGGGTAAGATCTAGTGTTAATTAAATTATAAGACAAAATTAACAAAGGTATATATTAATAACTAATTTGCGTTCCATTATTTCAGTCTGTGCAATTCACAAATTGATTTTCAGATGTTTGATATACCAATAATACACCTGCGATGGTAAAGAAATTATTTTTAACTCTATTGCGTCACTGAGACAATCAAATTGTCAATGATTTTATTGATGACTTTGTTCTGTAAGTCTATATACATGTCATTCTTAGTTATATGTTTATTTGTAAGCAGAATTATCTTAAGTTAAAAGAAATTTCCATGCGAAGCATGGAGTTCATACTAGTATTATCCATAAAAAAACAATGAATTTCTGAGTAAATATCTTATCTATTGACTTTTAAAAAACTATAATTTTCAGACATTTCATATGCGTTCTACAAAACTGTATTAATCTAACTGATAATTATTAATTAATATTAAATTTCAACAAAAATTATTAATTAATATTCCTTTCAGAGTTATTCCTTAGTGTAAAAGTGTACAGATTTACGCCTCTTGTAGTTTATTGATTAATTAAAAATTAAATCTATAGAATTTTTAAAAAAATTCTGTTGAACCTAAAATATTAAAAATAACTTCTTTCTTAATGGAGACCACAACTAATTGAAAGTGATTGATAACTTGAGATTTTCTTCTTCATTTATTTTTTCTTACAATATTATTTCATTAGAAGAAAGGAATTTTTCAAATAAATTTCTTAACCTCTGACTTTTTTTTTAACTATAAATTTTCAGACGTTTCATATGCGTTCTACAAAACTGTATTAATCTAATTGATAATGATTATACATACAGATATGACCTAATGGAACTGCAAGTTGTCATGTCCGTGAAAACTGAAAACAAAGACGGTCCTAAAGATTATTTAATTTTTTGTACTTGGCTAACAGTTTTTCGTAAGGAAATAAACATGCTGGACGTTTTATAATGACGGCAACAAAGCATGGCGATTTATTGAGAGTGACATTTTAGTTATAGACTGATCATAATATATGTGTTCAGAAAAAAAATACGTGTAAATAATGCATGCATTGTAACCAAAGTCGTTTTCGTTCAACATTTCATTTTTTAGATACTATTAGAAAAGTTTTTTTTTTATTTTTGTTTATTTTTGTAAAAGAGCATTCTATTGAAACTTAAACGCGTAAACAATGCATGCATTGTCTTTTTTTACAAACTTTTTACTATTAAAACTAGGTAGGACCTGCGCAAGGCCTTGCGCATGGTGAGATTGGTTTCTAAAATTTTAATTTAATTTTAACATATGTTCTAAATTTGTAAACATAGTTTATGGATCGGTTATGTAATAATATTCTCAACATATTTTTGTTCATAATTATTAACTACAAATGATAGACATTTATTTTTAATTACGGATGATAGACATATATTTTTAATTATCATCTATCTCTTCGTTCGAAAGGTACGTAGCGACCTTTTGTATACATTACACTACTTGAGTGATTTTGTTCGTTAATGAAATAATAAACCAAACTTTCATTCCGGTTTGGTCTTCTGACCAGTGTCTTTGTTCTATTTAATTTTGGTTTGTGTAGATCTATCCGAGGGAGCTTTGAACAAATCAGTAAAAAAAAATCAAATACAAATCCCAAAACAATCTGAAGCACTGACTGGAATCAATCAAATCTTTGATAGGTAACATTAGGTTACGTGTATTTTTGTATTGAAAATAGTTAAACTATAAATAGACTACCATCGAAAATAGTTACATGATACGATTCTATAGGTTCTATAGTATAAAGAGAGGAACATTATGCATAACTGAGATCATGATATTGAGTTTTAGGTTAATTGGCAAATATGATTAAATAATATGATTTTGTGGTTCTATAGTATATCATTTATTAGGTTCGTGAATGTTAAATATTATACCATAAAAAGATAACCAAATATCTATATTATTAAAACTGAATTACATTTCAGTTTTGTTTAGAAACATAGATAGTAATATTAAAAAAAAATTAATTATATTTGGAAATAGGTATAGCATTCGGTCGTTTTTTTGCTTCCTTCGCTAATGTCATTTTTCGTAATTTCAGTATCACACGGCTTTAACCAAAATCAAAATCAATAAAATATACATTATCAGTTAACTTACCATGTTTATCTGCTAACCAACTGGTTTGTTTAACTAAACAATTAAAAAAAACATCGTGTACAGAAAGTCATTTTAGATATGGAAACAACTAAAATTTGACTTAAGCGTATATCTCGAAAAAAATATTATTAAATTTGAATCAAAAGTGGATAAATATCCAAACAAATTTATCATTTTGGTATCTAAATAACCAGAATCAAACATGATCCGATCGAAATATTTCGAATATTCGAATGTATTTGAATCATATATACTTGAATATGTTATCTATTTTTATAGTTAATATCCAAGATATAAGCTATCTTAAAGTTGACTAAAATATTTGAAATATAAAAAACACCAAAAATACTTAAAATATATATTTCTTCTCCATCCAAATATTCAAGTTAAACATATTTTAATTTAGGTAATTTGGCTTACATTACTCAAATTTACATGTTATAGTATTTTTATTTTTAGATTTAGGGAAATTTAAAGTATATAAATTTTAAAAAATTAAAGATAGTTTAAACGGGTTATCCGGACCCGCAAAGATTTGAATTAAACTGGAATCAAAATTTATAAATAGCCGAATAGAGCTATAATCTTTAAACTCAAAAATCTCAAACCCGAATAAATTTTAACGAAATTCGAATGGGTACCCAAATACCCACCCCTAGCTTAGTCAATATAAAATGATCAAATATTACAAATATATAACTAAGTATATATAAATAAAAACTAAGACTGAAAATTAATACCTGTGCGGTCCTACGGATCAAGATCTAGTAAATGTTAAAGGTGGGTCTTCTATGTGAGGGGCATATTGTGTAGACAGGCTTCAAATCGCCAACAAATTAAATCTAAACCTGCCATTTATTTAAGTACTGGATCTCAAAAAAAGTTAGAGACAAAAGAATAGAGAGAAGATGATATCATTGAAGCACTTCCATCACTTATATTTATATAAGTTTCAAATTATTTCTTTATTAAATGAGATCAATATATCAAATATACGCTCGATGATACTGATTGGCAAATTGCAAGTTAAGATTTCTTCAAATATTTTTGTTTTCGGAAGTTGATAAATACGGCTGAATACTGTTTTAGGTTAATATTAAACATTTGAATCAAGGATTTCGTTTGTGATGTAAAGATTAAGAAGATAGTATAAATAACGGCAATCAGCACTAATTTTATCTCTACATAAAATTTTGTGATTGCAATCAAGACTTTCCATATACAATACAATATTGACCTAAATAATAATCTAAATTTGCGTGGAGATCAATATATTGATAAAAAATATCACTCACTTATATTCTAAATAATAAATGCATTAAATTAAATATCATAACTTGCAAATCACGATTATGAATTGATACCATAAAGTGTATCATTTACATTTAAATATATAGAAATTTGATTTCAAATAAATTAGTTTATCTGTGAAAAAATTTCAATTTATATTGTTCTTATATTTTTAATGTTGGAAATTAATATTCTATTTTCTGTAATTTAATTTTTGTTTGCATTGTAAAATAAAAATCACTATAAGAAAATACATATACAAAAACTACAAAAGAGATTTTGCAGGTACAAAAAATATTATAACAGGGGCTTACTTCTTTTTTTTTTGAACTAATAATAATGATGAACTAACGTAACTAATCGATTATTTCATTAGTTTATACCAGTACATATAAAATCCAGAAGACGAACCTTCAATGGTTGTTAAATATGTCCCAAAACTATGGAGTTTATTACTCTTTCAATATTTCTTACCTTCTTTTGTTTCCGAAATTATACCTGCGAAATTTCTTTTGTAGTTTTTATAATATTAATAAACTAATCGATTATTTCATTTCAATGAAATATTTAGCAACAAAATAAAACAAACTAAACAATGGACAATAAATAACTAAAAATAACGCTTTCAATAGTTTAGTCCTGGCAAGATAATTTAAACGGTACATAGTTCATCAATTAGAATCTTAAGATCAAATGCTAAAAACAAAAATGGTACAAATCAAAATATGAACGATACGTTGCAAAGGCTTTATTATTCAGAAACTGAAAACCAAAATAAAATTCGAATTAATATGCAACTCACATGAAAAGGCTCTTCTTGGTATCCTGAAAAACAAATTCTGTCAATGTAGTTTGTGTAAGCAAACATAGAAGTAAAATAATTAACAGATGAAAATGTTCATATATGCTTACTTGTTTTTGAAGGCTTCTATTTCTAGGAGTTCAGGGTCAAACAAAATGTGAGAACATGAAGCTCCTCGTCTATTTGAAGTCACATGCTTATATATTTGAATCAAAAAGAGAAATCAAATCCTTTTTATCCTTGTTTCAGAAAAGGATCAAACTAAGAAACCAAAACCTTTTTAAATGTCGCATTTTGTCCTCCTGCAAAAATTTACCATATGAAAGTGTTAGTTGTTTGGTTAGACAGGGCTAAGTTGATATAGAGCATATTGCAATAAACTAAAAAAAAACTTATTTTTGCATCCATGAAAAAATATTATAAAATTTTCTACACCTTTAGCCTAGTATTGCTTCCAAAAACCTTTTACATCTCCTTTTCACCTTTGAAATGTTTCAACTCAGATATTGAGTGCATATAACTCATTTTTTGTTAGATTGCATACCGGTTCGAACTTGGTTGGTAATGATGCTGAGTAAATGAGTTTAGAAGGTCATATATAGTCAGGCAACTTAGGGTTTAGGCACACAAGAATTACCAGAAACAAATATTGAGTAGTTTACCCAAAATTTACGCTATTACTATATTTAACTACACGCATTATCGCCTTCCAAAATTTGGTTAGTACTATATTTTCGAACCTAATATAGGAAACAATATTCAATACGATATTTGACCAAATATTAAGTGTATAGTATAAACTTAAAATGATAACCATTTCTGTGGAGGATTTGGCATAAATTACGGTTATATTAAATAACATACTAAATTAATTTAAAATTTATTGCAGTTTTCATATATTAAATACGGTTATAATAAAATGGCTTCTGATACATTATATGGCTTCTGATACATTATAAAAAATGTTTAGTTTACTTTTAATAAAATGGCTTCTGATACATCTTGCATTGAAAAAAAAACAAATATTAGATTTTACAACATTATACTACATAATTGCGTAATATATTATATGGCAATGATCTATGGTAACCTTATATATGGCAATATATTTTGATAGAAAAGGAAATCATGGAATGAGTTAATGGGAAATAGAATTAAGAGAAATAGTAATGATCTTTGACTTTCCTTAAACATGAAATGATGAAATCGGACATATCTTTGACTTTTCTTTTTACACGAAATCGTCCAATTATTCATTTTGAACTATAATGTATATGAGGAAATTCGAGTGGTACCACAATGGCATTTCTTTGTAATTTCTCTAGTGAATCAAAGGTGATTCTATATATGGGCTGAGAGTGAATATGGTGCTGACACGTCAGCATGACACTCATGTAAATAACTTACACATTTAAGGTTACTCTTTAAAAATGCTTCTTGATTAATAAGAAGGGGATTGCAAGGGAAAGAAAATGTTTACAGGGCCTAGCCCAATTGCCAAGTAGCAAATACAAAAAACACATATTTTAGAAACACAATATTTGAAACCCAATGATGCAATAACCAGGCCCAGATGGGAGATAGGGGGAGGAGTCTAGGAGATATCGAACCGTTTCAGACGTGTTCGAGACTAGGAGGAGAAGTAGAGCTAAGCTATGTTTCAAACCGGTTACAGACATGCATTGTCACGCAGTGTTTTTGGGTGTCGCCCATATTTTTTTCGTAAAAAGACATTCTATTAAAGGGCCCTTCTATTAAAACTTAAAAGTTTACTTTTCCTACCTAAGCTACGGGAATAAAAGTTTCTTATTATTATATATTAGGGGTAAATCCGTCATACGGGCGGGAACACAAATATATAAATAATTTAGATATATTTAAATAGTTAATTCATTTTTAGATTAAAAATAATCAACTTTTATATTTTTATTACGTCAAATTTGTCTATTATTGTACAAATCAAATTACAAATAAAAAATGTATTATGTTTTTAAATTTTGTTCTAATTTAGTTTCTAACAATATGTCACTTCGATTATTTTAACAAAGAAACATCTAACTAATATTGTAGCCATAATATAAATCCAATGTTAAATTTCAAATTTGTCTATTGTATTTTTGTTTTTTTTTCTTGTTAAATCTCTTATATTAAATTTTCAATAAGTTAATATAAACATAAAGCTAAATTTTAAGATAATTTTAAAAACAATTTGTTTATATTTTTTTAGTTTTGTATTGATTTTAATTTTACATACATGAATATTTAAATTTTTTGAAACTTAATTTGTTTTTCTAAGTTGTTTTTTTTTGTCAGTTAAAATTTTATGTGGAATTTAAAACAGTTGTGTTATATATCAAGTTAATTATCTGATGAAGATTTTTCGTCTTTAACCTATTTTATATTCATTTTATTTTGAGAGAAATATTTTTATTTTAAAAAATATCAAATTAAGATGTTGATTTAATATATTTTCAATGATATTTGTAAATTCTATATGAACACGTCAAATGAACAACAGTCTCAATTTTGAAATCATATGTACTTTCAATTCATATTTTATTTTTATTTGAAATTCTTTTAATTTTTAAGATTAATGTTTTTAGTTAATTTACGGTTATGTTGACATTCAATGATTTATAGAGTTAACTTATATATAGTATATGCTATTTGTGGATATTTCAATAGCATATAACATAAACTTTAAAAATTGAATCAACTTGTATATAATATATGTTATTTGTTATTTTCAGTATCATATAACCTATACTTTAAAATCATGTGTTTTGAATTTACATATTTATAAACAATTGCATATAACCTAAAATTTGAAACCACATATTTTAAATCAATATAGTTATACTTGTTTATAATATTGCATTTTTTTATTTTTATGTTAAATTTCAAAAATATTATAAATATTAAGTTAATTTGTATTTTTTTTTTTGTTAACCTACCTTATCTTATATTGATTTCTATTTTATTGTTTCAAAGTCTTTCAATATTTATTTAAAAATTATATTTGTTAGTAATTTTTATATTAATTTAAAAATTAGTTTAACATAAGTAACTTATATATAATGTTTTTAATTTTGTAAGTTTAAATTTTTATATAATTTATATTTTATTTTGAAATGAATTGTTTTTTGGTAATATTGACATTGAATAGAAATAAAAGATTGAGAAAATGATTGGCATATTTTTGGTGATTAAAAATAATACGTAGACATTTTCAGTAATTTATGACATTAACTAATATATATATTATTTATTATTTTTAATATTTTCAATAGCATATAATACAAAAATTTAAATTACCTGTTTTAATTTTTTGAGGAATCTCAAGATACAGTCCTCAAGATAGATAAGAAACAGCTAAGGTCAGATGATGTCACAAGAAGCTTCGCTGCCACATGGTTTAACAGTAGAAGACACAAAATTGATGATTGTTGTCCAATGATCAGCAGTTTCTGCACCTCATGAGTCACACACCTACCACTGTCAAGCTAAATGACTATAACAAAGCGCTGAGTGGGAGGCAACCCACTATTAAGTTTTCTTTTATTTTTCTTTTATTTTATTATTTTTCATTTTTATTTTATTTTTTGGATTTATTTTTGCAGTTTTTATAAGATCCGAGTAGAATGATGATTCCGTTGACCGACACGAACCATTAATATCGCTCGACACCACACGACCATAACAAACGATCGACGTACACCACTACGAATCGATCGACACCTTGTCAATCAGGTTAAATCGTTCTATCTTGTTCTATTTATGTATTATGATTTATTTTATTTACCTCATTCCGGCTGTGTTACACTGGGACAATGTAATTTAAGTCTGGGGGGAGTTTACTAATATGTGTTTTTATTTTGTTTTTTATTTAAAATATTTTTCAAAATTATTTTTCGCATAAGTATTAAATAGGGACATTGATATAGATTTATATTTGATTGTCTGACCACTCTTTAGCACCATTCTAGATTTACTGATTGCAGATAGTACTAAAAATGCTAAAGTGGATCAACATGTCATCTAAATACACTAGCTGAGATTGTTTGAAGGAACCAAAGCTGACATCCAACACTAATACTTACTTATTTGCTTGTCTTGGGACTTGGAAATCACTGGATCAGAATCCTCTTACAAGTTTGGAAGGTAAAAAAGTCTGTGTGTTTCTGGTTCCCTTCCTTCTCTCTCTTCGGCATCTCAGAGATCTAAGTTTATGTTATAAAAGATTGAAATGATTTCTTGAGAGGCAGAGGGGTAGGAGTGTCTCCTGCGATCCCAGTATTCTAAATCTCAAGGATGATCACACATTGTGGAAACGAGGGATAGGTAAATTACCAAAGACCCCATTATTCACTACACTTTGTCAAAATGTATGAGTTACAATGAAAATGTCAATGAGATGGACTAGATGACCTTTGTTGCATCGAAACCTATTGAAATTGAAACTAATAAGAGATCCTAGAGAAGAGAGATGAGGGGAGAAAGGGATCAGAGAAGACTACATGTGTGTTCAGATACTTGTTTGAGTTGAATCCATGTGTCCTTTGATCGATACTCCCAAGGTAAAGCCTGCACTTTTATTTTATGTTAAGAAATGAGGTTAGTAGAGGGAAATGTCAGATGAGATATGCTAAGTTGTTGACTAAATGAATTTGGTTGCTAAGTTAGGATAAGGCATAATAAACTTCAGTGATTAGGATGTTTAGATGTGGATCGCAAACCCATAGAGTGATGACTTCAATATTTTGAATCTTTGAGTCCTATTGTTTTCAAACCTTTCCAAAGATTATTGTTTTTGCTTGAGGACAAGCAAATGAGTTAGTCTGGTGGAGTTGATATACCATGGATTTTACCCGTTTTTAACCATGGTATACTAGTGTTTTATTATATATTTAATCTGTTTTCTAGCTTGTTAGGTATGTTTTCAGGTTAAGGAGAATTTTGTGAGAAAGTGATGTTTTTGGAGCATTTTTAGTATAAAAGATGATACACCCGAGTTGACCATTCAAGACCAAGTCGGAAGTCAACATTGCGATAAGAATCGATCGATACTCATCCTGAGAAGATCCGCGTACTAGAAGATTATAATCGATCGATACACATCAATGTTGTCGATCGATATCGAGGACGAAATGGTTTAGCCGACTACTTCACCAAGACTTCACCAAATTACGAGATTGCCCCTGACAAGTTTTTAACCTAATGGAAATGCTTAAATATTCCTGTTAAGTGTTTTTGACGACAAGCTTTGGAAAAAGTCTAAGTTACCACAAAGCAGAGAGTGTGAGAGAGAGAGACTATAATTTTATTTGTTTTGAGAGATTGGAGAGATTTCTCATCTCCTTTTGTATTTCTACTTTATTCTATCTATGCAATTCTTTCATCTATCTATTGTTATGAATTGCTTAGCTATGTCTGAGTAGTCTACTTGTTAGATCTAGGGTTTAAATAGGTTTGTGGGATTAGCCCCAAACTATAATTGCTAAGTTGTGATATTCATCAAATAGATTGCACCCTAAGCTTGTTCTACAGTAGCTAACTAGAATATACATCACTAGGATCTCTGATAATCTTGAATTATCTATTTGAACTAGTATCTTCTGGAGAAGAGCTAACCGTCCTCCTTGAGATCTAGTGTTCATTATCGGCTCGCGCCTAGGCATATCTAGAAGCCGTCGATCGATATCCTGACAGGTGAATCGATCGCCGAGCGAAAGGCGTATCGATCGATATCTCTAAAGGATTATCGATCGACTCTTTTTCTGTGTCAACATACGACAGTTGAGGCCAGCCAGAGATCTAGATTATTTAACCAGTGAGACATCACTAAGATTAAGCGACTGAGTTCTAATATATCATGCAAACAACTTGTTAGGCATTTATAGACATTATAATCTCTATTCCTGAATAAAAGCCTTAAGTCTAACACTCTTCATCACATTTAAACAACCCATCATATTGTTAGTTAGAGCAACTACTTTACTCATTTTAGGAATTGCTATTTGTATTTCTATCATTAAAATCAACTTCACCTAGGATTGATTAGTAGATTATATTTAATTGGTTCCCCAGCTCCTCGTGATTCGATCCCTAACTACTACAGCTGTACCTCTTATTTGAGAGAGTAAGTTCTAGTAGGTAATTTGAGCACTATCACCATCATCGTGGCCAGTTACTCTCTCTAGGCTTTTGATTCCTCGGAAACCAAACGGTTTATTATTTTCATCTCTTCAATGAGAAAATCAAATAAGGTTTCCCATTAGGATTTATCTGGTGCTCTTAACTCTGTTTAAAGTTTTCAGGTTCACACGCTTCCCCTTCTCCTTTTTCCTTTTCCGTTAGCTAGGTCTTATTGTTGCTTATGGGTTTCCTGAACTTCGTGTAAATAATCTGGACATGATTGTGGAATACCATGGATTGATTCAAAATATTTTGAGAAAAAATCATGAGGCGTCTTGGAATGGATTAAAGATAACTATAACCTTTGTGAATCCAAATCAGTATCAAAGCTTTTTGTGAGCTATGTTTGAATGAATTTACTACTGTCAAATCAAATTTAATTTCTATGGTGATTGAATCCCATGGTTTGATTTTTTTGTAAATTTCCCTAGCTTCGTTGGTGATTTGCTAGCTTCGTTTTTGTTTCTCTTGTTGAAACAAAATGGTTAAATCCATCAAAGGAATCTTCATTTCTTGGTATTTTAGTTACCTTTCTTATTAGAATCAAATATTTGTCTTTGATTTTAGTTATCAAATAATCGTTTTTGTTGTTGAAGTGATGTTCCCATGGCACAGTTCATTGCACATTTGGATAATATTTTGTCTTCTTCACAGAAATTCAGAATTCATATAGTGAACTTGGACACAACTTCTATGTTTGTGAAGCCACAGGCTGATGATATGATCCACTGCAAGATCTCCAAGTTCAGGGACCAGATCTATTTCGCAATGCCGACTTGGTCTCCATTTTTTGCTTGCTTTTTTTTTGTCTATTACAGATTGTTTAATATAGTATTAGATGACAATAACCTTTGATGAAAACATGGTGTTTTGGCCAGAGTACTGTATAGGATGAGATGAAATGTTTATCTTTTAGTGGTTTAGCCTTTATCGACAAACTGATTTGTTTTATATTGGCTTCTATAGCTATTAATGTGGTTGACCAATATCTGCTTATTTCTTTTTATATGGATTTGTTATTGTAACACCAGAAGCAAGAGCCTCAACTTACAGTAGCATTTTTATTTTTGAAAATAGCATTTATTCACTCTTTCAAACTTCATATTTATGTAATATGGTTCTTGTTTGAATCAGTGTTCCATTTGGTCAAATAAATAAACGATATGATCAGCAAGAACATCAAACCTGATGTAATTACTCTTACCACATTGATCGATGTGTTTGTGAAGTTTGTGGAGGCAGAAAATTGTTTGAGAAGATGATTAAAAGGTCTCTATGGCTATCACTTAAGATTCACAGATCAATGTGTTTAGTGTGTTTGATCACTTAAAAAAGACCAGTCATATCTTTATTTTCATGTTTAACAAAGGTTGTTTCTCAGATGAAATAACTTAGGTGAGGCTAATAATAAAATTGAGTGCACTTTGACACTCAATTTACAACAATCGTATGCAAGGCTTTTCAACTATAACGGTCTATGAAAAACTAATCTTTGTACTTGAAACTAACAAATAAAACAATAAATGACCAAAATAGAATTAAATAACATAATGATTTAGGAATCGTGTTTCATAGTATAATATTTAATAATATTAATTAATAATATTAATAATCATTATGACATAAGTATCGAATGACAAATGATTATTTAAAATAGAACTAAACCTTGATGATGCCTAATAACTTACATGTATTTGTAAGGATAAACCGAAAAACAACAGGAAAAGGAAACAACATGCCAAAACAATCTTCAGGAATACCGAGTAAAACTATGCAACATTCTTTTGTAACTCTCTTGAGATTCAAATGCTTCGCTGATTCTAAACAATTCGGAATTTTTCTTGCATCAGTCGCACAAGATATCGGATTTGGGAAAAATCCCTCCTCTTCTGTTGGAGAAAATGCAGAATCAGAAACACTATTTATATTTTGAGAAAATGATAGAATCACTACCATTATCAATAAAATGGATAGGCGCATTATTTTCTTACTTCCACTCATTATTTAATCTTGTGATTACTATGATATTAGTCTTGGTATTTATAATTTTTAACAGTAAAAGGAAACTAACATATTCTGACCAAAATCCTGACAACATAAATTAGTCAAATATATTTCCAACCACAGATTGACCAAAGGTGGACAAAAAGTTATTGACGAATCAAACTGGTTACATAAATGGTCAGTAATATGTGACCAAAACTTGACCATTTTATTATAGTCAGAAATGTATCAGAAAGTGGCCACATTTTGTAATAAAATTTAAACATTTTCCTAGCTAGTTTGTGTAATGGTAAGAAAATAGTCAAAATATCAATTTTACTTTCATTTTAGGCTTTGAATGCAGTGCATTTTAAATGCAGATTTTGTGACGAAGATTACTCTGCATTTTATCTTGGGAAATTTCAAAACATACTTCGTAATACGACATTTTTATGTTTACGTTAACGATTTTTATCCTCATTTTTAAAAGAATAATATATTTATAACCCAAAGATTAACTAATATATATTTAAGATTTAGAGTTAAGAGGTGGTAGTTCTGGGCACATTAACCGAAACCCGAAAATCGAACAGAAAAAACTGAGACCGAAACTACCAAAACACAAACGGTTCCTCTATTTCTGAATCCGAAAACCCGAAACCGAACCGGGTCCGAACCGAAAACCGAACGGGTACCCGAATATTTTAAATATATTAAAAATATTAGTTATTTTTAATTTTAATATATATATATATATAATATTTATATATAAAAAATTCCAAAAAAACGAAGCACCAGAATATTTGTTGTTTTTTTGGGTTTAGCTCGGTTTTTTGGGATTTTTTGTTTTTTTTTTGCTTTAAAAATCGAACCAAACCCTATTTATTTATAATTCGGTTCCACTTCGGGTTTTATAAAAAATAGAAACCTGATCCGAACCCGACATTACCTGAACCAAACCGATCCGAAAAATATCCGGTTCCTAAACGGTTCATAAATATCCCAACCCATTTAACCCAAAAACCGAATAAACCGAACCGACCCCCGAACCGAAAACCTGAATGCCCAATACTAAGAGGTGGGGTAGGGTTTATGGGATGTGGAGTTTAAGATTCTAATAAATATAAATACTTAGAATTTTTTTTAAAAAAAGTTCCAAATAATTTTCAAATCAAAAGAAAATTTGAAAGCAAAAAAAAATTGGAAACGAATTAGAAAGAATATATATATATATATATTTTTAAAAAAGTTCGAATTTAAAAGGTATAATTCAAAAAACTTCAAAAAAATATGTTTTATTTTTTATTTATTTAAATAATTGTTTATTATTTATATATAGAGAAAATGTGTCTTTTGCTTCTTAATGAAGAAAGTATTTTTGAAAATATCTCATTTGTGGTGGTAAATATGAATAATTGTATCAGCAATGTGGTAATTATCCATTTTTATTTTTCATTAAAATTTAATTTGCAGTCCATTAATAATGCAGATTAGACTATAGTGATGAAAATGTTGATCTGCGAATTATAAATACTTAGAAATTAAAAAAAAAATAGTTCCAAAATAATTTTCAAATTTCAAAAAGAAAATTTGAAAGCAAAAAAAATTGGAAACGAATTAGAAAGAATATTATTTTTTTTAAGTTCGAATTTAAAAGGTATAATTCAAAAAACTTTAAAAAAATTATGTTTTATTTTTATTTATTATTTAAATAATTATTTATTATTTATATATAGAGCAAAGGTGTCTTTTGCTTTTTAATGAAGAAAGTATTTTTGAAAATATCTCATTTGTGGTGATAAATATGAATAATTGTATCAGCAATGCGGTAATCATCCATTTTTATTTTTCATTGAAATTTAATTTGCAGTCCATTCTGGGATGTGGAGTTTAATATTCTAATAAATATAAATACTTAGAATTTTCTTTAAAAAAAGTTCTAAATAATTTTCAAATTTCAAAAAGAAAATTTGAAAGCAAAAAAAAATTGGAAACGAATTAGAAAGAATAATTTTTGTTTTTAAAAAGTTCGAATTTTAATTCAAAAAACTTCAAAAAATTATGTTTTATTTTTTATTTATTTAAATATTATTTATTATTTATATATAGAGAAAAAGTGTCTTTTGCTTCTTAACGAAGAAAGTATTTTCGAAAATATCTCATTTGTGGTGGTAAATATGAATAATTGTATCAGCAATGTGGTAATTATCCATTTTTATTTTTAATTAAAATTTAATTTGCAATCCATTAATAATGCAGATTAGACTATAGTCATGAAAATGTTGATCTGCGAATTATAAATACTTAGAACTTAAAAAAAAATTGTTCCAAAATAATATTCAAATTTCAAAAAGAAAATTTGAAAGAAAAAAAATTGGAAACCAATTAGAAAGAATATTTTTTTTAAAAAAAGTTTGAATTTAAAAGGTATAATTCAAAAAACTTCAAAAAATTATGTTTTATTTTTTATTTATTTAAATAATTATTTATTATTTATATATAGAGCAAAGATGTCTTTTGCTTCTTAATGAAGAAAGTATTTTTGAAAATATCTCATTTGTGGTGATAAATATGAATAATTGTATCAGCAATGCGGAAATCATCCATTTTTATTTTTCATTGAAATTTAATTTGCAGTCCATTAATAATGCAGATTAGACTATAGTAATGAAAATGTTGATCTGCAAATTAAGCTCTTCGCGCCCCCCCCCCCCCCGTTAATGCAGATTTGACCAATAGGATTTGGTAATTATCCATTTTTATTTTTCATTAAAATTTAATTTGCAGTCCATTAATAATGCAGATTAGACTATAGTAAAGAAAATGTTGATCTGCGAATTATAAATACTTAGAACTTAAAAAAAAAGTAGTTCCAAAATAATTTTCAAAAAGAAAATTTGAAAGCAAAACAAATTGGAAACGAATTAGAAAGAATATTTTTTAAAAAAAGTTCGAATTTAAAAGCTATAATTCAAAAAACTTCAAAAAAATTATGTTTTATTTTTTATTTATTTAAATATTATTTATTATTTATATATAGAGCAAAGGTGTCTTTTGCTTCTTAATGAAGAGAGTATTTTTGAAAATATCTCATTTGTGGCGATAAATATGAATAATTGTATCAGCAATGCGGTAATCATCCATTTTTATTTTTCATTGAAATTTAATTTGCAGTCCATTAATAATGCATATTAGACTATAGTAATGAAAATGTTGATCTATTGAAAATATCTCATTTGTGGTGATAAATATGAATAACTGTATCAGCAATGCGGTAATCATCCATTTTTATTTTTCATTGAGATTTAATTCGCAAACATGCTGATGACCAATAGAAATTAAGCTCTTCGCCCCCTGTTAATTACATATAGAAACCATTTAATTTAGCAAATACAAATATTTAGTTATTTTAGGTATTTAGTTAACATACTTTAATTATTAATATTTAATATACAATTATGATTCGGTAAATAATTTAGACACTTAGATCTGCATTTGTTCTTCATTATCAGTTTGATATGTATTTGTTCTTCTTTATCTACGTTTTCTTTCTGATCTGCATTTTTTATGCGTACTATTTGAAGCTTTAAAGAGGGGGTTACACATATATATATATATATATATATATATATATATATATATATATATATATATATATATATATATTAAAACTCCCGGGTTGGTTTCCTGTTAAATTATGGGCCTCACAATTACACACATATATAACATATATATACATGTTTAGAACTCGGAGGTGCTCTAAGGTAGTTTTTGAAGGTGAAGACTTCATCATCCCACCAACAACAAACCTTCTTGTTATCTTCTCCTTCTTTTGTGTCATGTGAATTCATGTTTTGCTTAATTTAGCAGGGATGATTTTTCTCGATTATATTGTCGAAGATATGGGCAACTCGTGATTGTGTCGGCTCTCATAGGAAATTTAGAAAACTGGAATTGGGAATTTGAAAGATACTGTGCAATTGTGTTTATATTTGAGGGTAAATGCGATTTACGATTTGGGATTGAAGGAATATTGGGGCTTTATGGTATACGATTGTGCTTAGGAATAAAGGAATCTGGTTTCTTGTTTAAAAGGGAGTGGGAGGGGACAGTATTTCTCACAGTTCTCACATACCTAAACACACTCTTACTCAGTTTTCATTGGATTGTGTGGTTCGTTTGGTTGGTGGTTATTATCACAGGGACAATTCGTGGGAAATATTGAAGAGGTACAGAATGGGGAAGGGAACCGGAAGCGACTGAAGGTTTCGGTACCACACTTTGACAACACAGACTTGATCAAGAGCTATGCTCGTATGTTGATTGGGAGGTGTATGAATCCGGATGAACAGATCGTCAAGTCTCTAATGATGAATCTACCAAAGATTTGGATGGTGGAGGAGAGAGTCTGAGACGGGAAACTTGGATAGATAGATCCCAAACTAGAAATCCTACTGTGGATTCGAAGAACAGGTAAACAAAGACCTAGAAGATGATCACTAAGGTAGAAGGATCAACTCGAAAGTCTGAGTTCGTTATGCTTAGTTCTTTAAGAACTTGTGCAAGATAGATTTAGAGAGATTTAGGTTTGAAAAATCTGATTATTATTATTGATTGTTTGTTAAAACTGCAGTGAGGCTACATTATATAAGAACAAAGAGAGAAAAGTAAAACCTAGTTTAGAAAAGGAAGGAGATAATGCCAAGATTAAAAAAGAAAACCATGACTATGAAAAGATAACGATGAAAAACCATTGTGACTTATCCTGTCACAGAGTCACGGGAGTTGATTTGGGAATGGGAAAGTTTCAGTTCCATTTTGACAAGGAAGAAGACTTGGTGGCGTTACTGGAAATGCAACCGTACCACTTCGATTATTGGATGCTGGCGCTTGCGAGGTGGCAACCAAGGATGGCGAGAACTTTTCCTTCGGAGATACCGTTCTGGATCACAGTGGTGGGAGTCCCTACGGAGTTTTTGTCTACTCAGACTTTCCAGAGCATAGGAGATGTTGTGGGCGAGACAACGGATGTGGATTTAGATTATGGAAAGATACGAGTGGTGATAGATGGATTTAAGCAGATTTGCTTTGTATCATGGAAAAGGAAAGGGCAAGATGTATGAGTAAAATGAGACCAAGTGGATAAAGAAAGCGGAGGGAGGACACAAGAGAGACTATTCTAACCGTGGTGGTAACAGAATGGAAGATGGGAACTCAAGGTACAGGAGCTCACGTGACCGGACTCAACGAGAGTACAAACGCCCACGAAGTCCACCACGTCGGAACCTTGTTGATACTAAAGAAGAAGGAGAGATTCAGAATGAAGATGAGGCTCACAGTGTTCAGAAGCATCTGATCGATCCTAAGGCGTCTAATGGAAAGGTGGAGAGGCCAAGTGAGAGCAATCCTATCAAATCCGCAGAGGTAAAAATTGTTTCTGTTGATGTGGAACTAGAGGGGGAAAGGGTATGGAATCTGTAGGTGGAAACAATGGAACTAGTCTAGAGATAGCCAAGGAAATGGAGGAAGGAAAAGAGTTTAGAAGATGAGATCATGGCCTTAGATGACTCGGAGATTCTGTTAGAGGGAAATGACGCACTCATGGAGGATGATGAGGATTTTCAACCTCTAACTGACTCGGAGTTGGAGGAACTGGCCACGGTAAATGAGAATAAAGCAGAGGTTGTGAAGGAGGGTGATCAGGAACTTGTGGCCGAAGATGAGGAGAAGAAGAGAGGATCTAGAAAAGCCTTGTTTAAGCCGGCATCCTTGGCTCTTGGGACTTCAAAGAAGTTGTTTGTGCAGGCGGTTTTATCACCAAGGAAAAAGGCTCAGGTCAAGGCAGGGAAGAAACAGGGAGAAGTCACAAGAAAGAAAGAGGAAAAGGGGCCTTCAATCCCGAAACCATCCTCTTCAAAACCATGATCTTGTTTTATGATTTTACAACCAGTGAAGAGCTATGATCTACTGGGTCTTGTGGGATTGGCGTTTTACAGTTTTTTCATGTTTAATAAGCTCTGTGAGCAAATTTATGTTTCTGATTTTTCATTTTATATTGGCTGTTTGTTGGCCTTTCTTTGACAGCTTGTATTGGCCATGAGCCATGGTCTTGGAATAAAATGTTTGGTTGGCGGTTTCTTATTATGGCAGTACAGGTATCAGGTTCACATTACAGTTTTAGGCATGATGGTTTTAAATGGTACATGGATTTTGTTTGGTTTCGATGGATCATATGGCTAAGATGGGCAAGGGATAGATATCAACAAAGGTATGTGACTTGGTATTTTCTACTGTTAATACAGAGTAGTGGTGTGACACAAAGAACTCACGTGAGAGTATTTGAGAACAATTGTAGGATTATGTTTAATTTGGCTGGTTCACTGAGATTGGTTAAATGGTTTGGGAAGTATTGGAATAGTATTGTTAATATGGCAGCCACAAATATCATGGTCAGTATAGACTCTGTGCTGAACGGGAGTTCGATAAGTTATTTATTATATACGCTACAGGTATTGTCTGGTCCGAAATATTTTGGTCACTGTTGGAATATTGGTCTAATTTTAATGGAAACAGAAAGTTTGCAAAGCTGGGCTTGGAGTTTGCTACAAAGGATTGGGTTTTTGGTTATACGATTGGAAGTTCAGAGGAGCTCTTTATCTCCACAATTACCAGCTCGGGGGAGCCTCATTTTATTTTTTAAATGAAAGTACTAAGCTGGAATTGCCGAGGCGTCAGAATTAAATGGACGATAAGCTATTTACGGGAAATTTGGCATAAATATAAACCTGATTTTTTATTCTTGTCTGAAACAAAGCAAGACTTTGCATTTGTGAATGGTTTTCAATCACATTTTGGCTATGATAACCTGGTCACAGTGGACCCAATCGGTAGAAGTGGTGGTTTGGCTCTTTTTTATAGCAACGAGTTTCAGATCAAGATTCTATATTCTAGTAACCTGATGATAGATGTGGAGGCAGTGGTAAAAGGGAAGAGAGTTTTTTTAAAAACTTTTGTATATGGTGATCCAGTCCAAAAATTACGAGAATAAGTATGGGAGCGGCTGACTAGATACGGTTCAGCAAGAAGCGATCCTTGGTTTATTATTGGTGACTTGAACGAGCTGGAAATCATGAAAAGAGGGAGGTAATCTGCGGAGTGCCGAATCCTTTGTTCCTTTCAATAATATGATACGAAATTGTGGATTACTAGAATTTCTGGCTAGGGGAAACAAAATGTCATGGCAAGGAAGAAGAGGTAAGGGGAAAGGAGCAACAACAATTAGATGTAGACTGGATCGGGCTTTAGTGATATACCATGGATTTTACCCGTTTTTAACCATGGTATACTAGTATTTTATTATATATTTAATCTGTTTCTAGCCTGTTAGGTATGTTTTCAGGTTCAGGAGCATTTTGTGAGAAAGTGATGTTTTTGGAGCATTTTGGAGTGCAAGAGATGATACACCCGAGTTGACCATTCAAAAGACTAAATCGGAAGTCAACATTGCGATTATAATCAATCGATACTCATCCCGAGTTGTCGATCGATGTAGCTGAGAAGATCCGCGTACTAGAAGATTATAATCGATCGATACACATTTAGTGTTGTCGATCGATATCGAGGACGAAATGGTTTAGCCGACTACTTCACCAAGACTTCACCAAATTACAAGATTGCCCCTGACGAGTTTTTAACCTAATGGAAATGCTTAAATACTCCTGCAAAGTATTTTTGACGAAACCTTCGAAAGAAGCAAGCTTTTAACAACCCTCAAAGCAGAGAGTGTGAGAGAGAGACTAGAGTTTTATTTGTTTGAGAGAGATTGGAGAGATTTCTCATCTCCTTTTGTATTTCTACTTTATTCTATCTATGTAATTCTTTCATCTATCTATTGTTATGAACTGCTTAGCTATGTCTGAGTAGTCTACTTGTTAGATCTAGGGTTTAAATAGGTTTGTGGGATTAGCCCCAAACTATAATTGCTAAGTTGTGATACTCATCAAATGGATTGTACCCTATGCTTGTTTTAGATTAGCTAACTAGAACATAGATCACTAGGATCTTAGATTATCTTGAATTATCCATTTGAGCGATGCCTGTCTCCCGTTGAGAAGAACGACAGTTCCTCCTTCAGACCTTGTGGTCATATTCGGCTCGCGCCTAGGCAGATCTGGAAGCCGTCGATCGATATCCCGACAGGTGAATCGATCGGCGCTGCGAAAGGTGTATCGCTCGATATCTCAAAAGGATATCGACCGACTCTTTTTCGCGTCATCATGCGAAAGGTGTGGCCAGAGATCTAGATATTTTAACCAGTGATTCATCACATATGTTAAGCGGCTGAGACTATAATATCATGCAAGCAACTTGTTAAAGCATTTATAGAGATTATAATCTCCATTCCTGAATAGAAATCCTATGTCTAGCAATCTTTATCCCATTTAAACAACCCATCATATTGTTAGTTAGAGAAACTACATTGCTTATTTTAGGAATTGTTATTTTCATTTCTATCATATAAACCAACCTTGCCTAGGATTGATATTTAATTGGTTCCCTAGCTCCTCGTGATTCGATCCCTAAGTACTACAGCTGTACCTCTTATTTGAGAGAGTAAGCTCTACTGGGTAATTTGAACACTATCAAATTTGGCGCCGTTGCCGGGGAGCTTTGATCGCCATTAGATTTTTAATCTTATTAATCTTATGTTTTTCTTTTACCCCCTTTCTTATTTAATTTTTTCTTGTCTTTTCAGGTACATGCCCAGCAGTACCAGAAGCAACAGGGGAAATCAACTATTATTCCCAGAGGATCCTGCACACTTGGAACGTTCAATCCGCAAAGACCTACGCTCCGCATCGATCGACAGAATCGCAACACCGTCGACTGATACTCACGTTCAACAGTCGACCGACACTCAGACAACACCGTCGACCGATACCGTTCGCCGATCCACATCGTTCGGTACTTCTAACCGTATATCGATCAATACTACTCCGCGAAGCATGGTCGCGATTGTTATTCTCACGCAGGGCGAGAATGGAAACCTGTATGACCAAGATGGTCATCTGCGTAATGCAACAGGTCAGAAGCTAGATGCACAGGGAAACATAATCCCTGAGCCTGAAGCTGAGGCTACAAGAGAAGCTCAAACACGATCGTTGGCAGACTATAACCGTCCAGACGAGTACTACACCAACAGATCAGCTATTCGACTTCCAGAGATTCAGAAGCCAAACTTCGAGCTCAAGCCTCAGTACTACTCTCTCGTGTCTCAGATACCTTATTCTGGGCAATCACACGAGCATCCTATGGACCATCTGGAGAGGTTCGAGGATCTTATCGCTGCTATTCGTATGGATGGAGTCCCCGAGGACTACCTACTCTGCAAGCTTTTCAAATACTCACTGATTGGAGAAGCTTCGCACTAGCTCAAGCAGCTACCTACAGGATCACTGACATCCTGGGCCGACATCAAAAACGCATTCCTGCGTAATTTCTTTGATGAGGCACGCGCTGAAAACTTAAGAAGCAAAATCGCCACTTTCGCGCAAAAGCCTAGTGAGACTTTTAAAGGTGCGTGGATCAGATTCAAGTTCTTCCAGCGAGACTGTCCACACCATGGATTCAATGAAGTGCAGCTGTTAAGCACTTTCTACAGAGGTATCGCCTTAAGGTATCAGATGGTTCTTAATACTGCTAGTGAGGGGAACTTCAGCACTAGGAATCCAATAGAGGCTGTGAGACTTATTGAGAACCTAGCCAACAGCAGCAGCACCAAGAACACTGACTCTGACAAGAAGAAATTGGTTGCATCCATCGGGGAAGACCAGATGAATGAAGTCAGAGCCAAGATAGATGCTTTACATGCATTTCTGGGGCAGCCAGTCTGCTCAGCTGAAGAAGGTGAGGCTAGAGAGAATGATACAGAAGAAGATGTGAACTACATTGGAGGTACTGGATTTCAGAGATATGAAAATCAGAGTGGAAACAGAAACTTTTTTGGCAGTGGTCAGAAGAGTAACTACAACCAGAGTTCACAGTATCAGAAACCCTTCACCAACACAAGGAACTACGACAACTCAGCTTACCAAAACCCACCGCCATCCACCCAGGAGAGTAAGTTTGATGCCATGATTGATAGAGTTTTGGAAGGTCAGCAGAAACTTACAGTAGACTTCAATGGGAAGATTGATTTTGTCTTCAACAATCTGACCACGAGGATAACACTATAAGAAATTAGCAATATTGCAACAGAAAAATTGCAACCTCCATTTATGTTAATAATTTTCTATGATTATTGCAATATATTTGCAATAGTGAATATTCATCACAATTTCCTTACAAATTTATTGCAAAATTACAACCATAATATATGTTGCATATTTTCATTACTAATTTGCAACCTTTTGCAACATATGCAAATATCTTGCGAATTTGCAATGAACATTAAACAATTCTAAACCATTGGTAATTTGCAAAAAGAATATATATACAAATAATACGTGACAAAATGTGAAAATAGTTATATGTTTTAAAAAGAAGTTAAATAGTTTTTTATATCAAGTACAAGAATATAAATATATATATATATATATATATATTGAATAATATTTAAACATGCACACTATAGTTTTAAGGTTTCGGTACCGATTATGTAAATAATTTTATGTTATGGATTTTATTTTATTTTGTTTTGGTCAAGTATATTGTAGTTTACGAATTCATATTCAAAATAAAAAGAAAAAGAAATTAGTTTTAAAAATTATTTACATATTCTTCAAAGATAATTATATAATTACGTTAAAATAATAAATGGAATGGTTCCACATTGACAAAGATGTGAATAGGCAACTTAAGTTGATGCTCAACCACATTAACAAACATATTATACATTGCTTATAATTTGAGAGACTATGATCATTTATAGAATAAGTTAAAATAATAAAATGGAATGGTTCCTCTAGTTAATAAAAAAATAATATATCATCAGTTCCAACGTGTATAAGCTTAGTTGTATGTAAAGAGTTATTTAGTTTTTCGTAAACACACTGAGAGAAAAAACTAATTTTAGTAAAAAATTTGTTATCTTTTTTTCCACCTTATATTTGTTTTTCCGCTTATTTTAGTTTGTTGAGAAAATATTATATGAAAAGATTTTTATGTTTGTTTTCTGTTTACTTTTAGTTTGTTAAGAGAATATTATATTAAAAGATATAGAGATATCTAATATCAAGATACATTTAGATTTTATTGTTTTCATATATATAGATTATATGTGTGCTGTTTTTTTCTTCTCATCACACTTGTGCGTACAGTAGTTCTTCATAGCTACTCATCTCCAGTTTTGTGTGTGTGTTTAATTGTCTCTTATCAGTTTTCTTTAAGTGTTAACTTTGTTTTTGTAATTTTTTTTCTTTTAGATGAATCATATGGCAAATGATGATCGTTTTTATTTATAGGTTCAAACATTCATATGCTAGGGTTGCAGATATTTTAGTAAGACACATTGGTTTTTACCGATACCACTTTAAATTTTATTTTTAACATTTCTATTTTGCAGAAGGAAAGAACAGAGATACATCCTACATTAATGTTCTTCGTGGCACACACAATACATCAGATGGTTCATTAGTGGATGAAAGGGCAAGGTTACTTAGCGTGGGATTTGAGAAAATGTAGCTGTTTTTATTCATCGAGATCATTGATGGATCATTTGTCTTGTTTTCAAATTATCATTGGTTTTTCTATGAATGCTTGTTGCACTTTTTAATATGTTATTTTATTTAATAAAGTTGATCATTTTATTTTTGTGTTATTATGCATCTGCTGCTACTAATATAATAACTACATTAAATCATTTATGCAAAACTTGATAATCTACTAATTTTATTGAAATATAAATTGTTGACCACGTGAAACCCACCTTGCACCAAATATTATAAATAACAATATTTTTTTTTTTGAATTGACATTTTTTGTATCTTTTATTTAGCAAATATTTTATAACAATGTATAAGTTGCACCAGACTTGTAACTATAAAAATTTTATATTTTGTTATTGTACATTTATACGATTATATTGCAAAAGTAATTTGCACATTTGCAATGGTTTTTGCCATAAACTTTTCGTAACAATGATTTACCAGAATTTATGGTTGCAGAAATAAGTTGCAAATATACAGAAAAGTGTTATGAAAAAAATGTTGCAATAATATGACAATTATAGCAACCACCCAATTCCTTGCTATTTTTGCTACATACAGTATATGTAACAAATGTAAATTTGCAACATTCAAACAGCAAGACATTAAATTTTGTCACATTTTTCTTGCAATTTTATTTTTGCAACAAAATATTAGCATATTGCAACAATATATCACTATTGTAATATTACAATTTTCTTGTAGTGTAGACACCATCTGTACTCAAGTTAAGAAACTTGAGACACAGATTGTCGAGACTGAAGACTCTATCAGGAGGATTGGAACTTTTAAGGAAGTAGGGGAAGGAAATAGGAAACACCACGTCAATGCTATCATAGATGATGATTTCTGCCAACTGGTGAAACAGGAGAAGCTACAAGAAGGAGACTTCGAAGTGGAAAGTTCACTAAGTCTCGGTGGATCACAATGGTGTCGATCGACACCAACTAGTCCATATCGATCGACATCGACGATGTCATTTCCGGATACGCTTGCAGATTGCAACGCTGTTAGGATATTGACACATGCTGAATTCACGGCTTCTCATCCATACCCACCCACCCACACCTACGAAGATATCGACCGACGAGACGAGCCACTCATCGATCGACACAAAGACAAGAACCGTATCGATCGACCCTTTTCTCCACCTATCGATCGACACACACCTCTCACATACCGAGTGCAACTACCATCGATACACAGCAACCGAATCAATGCACTCAGACCCACACCGAAACCACAAGCTAACCCTACCGAAATCACTGGTAACCCTTCAGACACTACACCTACATCAGAGGAAACTGAAGGAAGAAGGTTAAGGAGTAGGAAGGAGAAGATTCCTAAGAACCTTAAGAGGGAAGCTAATGAAAAGGAGATTGATGGTTTCACTAAAAGAGTTATCGGAATCCCACCAGAGAAACCTTTTGAGGAGGTTTATTTCACAAAGAGATTGTGGATGTTCTTCAGAAAAACAAGGGAGACTGAAACTGACATTAGGAGAAGGTTTGACAATGTCAGAGAGGATATGAGGAAAATGATTACTTTGCCAAAAAAGAGTGATCCTGGGAAGTTTGTAATACCCTGTGTGGTACAAGAGATTGAATTTCCTCATGCACTATGCGACACTGGTTCATCAGTCAGCATCTTACCAAAGGTCATGGCAGACCATCTGGGCCTGCAAGTAGAACCTTCACCAGAGATCTTTACTTTCGTGGATTGCTCTCAGATAAATTTTGGAGGCTTCATCAGAGACCTGGAGGTACATATTGGTGATGCTATCGTCCCTGTGGATTTTCATGTCCTAGACATCAAGCTAAATTGGAACTCTTCCCTCTTACTTGGAAGAGCATTTATGGCTACAGTAGGAGCCATATGTGACATGAACACCAACAGGATGTGCTTGACTATGATAGATCCAGAGATCCACTACGACCCTGTCAATCTTGGCAAACCACCAGCCAAATCAGTGGTAAAGGAAGATGATACTGGTATCATCGCAGTTTGTCATTGTGAAGTCGAGTACGAGACAGAGTACTCGGGATCGATCGACAGTACTTTAACGTCATCGATCGACACGTACAAGTCAAAGGAGATCGACAACAACTATGGAACATCGATCGACAGAGACCCACCAGATGATGAACTCGATCTACCAGATCATTGTTACCCGAATTTCGCCACCCCACCCAACCGAAAGGAAGATGATTACTCAGTAAGGAGTTGGGCAGATAGCGGATTTCATGAGAGTTTTGCAGTAGACATAGCCACCTCTTCCCACAGTGGAGACCACAGTGAAGAACATGATGCAGACTATTGGGAAGAGAAAGCTTGGGAAAATTACTTGGAGAATGACAGATTTGCAATTCGATTCCCAAAATCGATCGACATCAAACGCTCACCATCGATCGATTATCTACTTCATCCAGCAAAACGACATCGTCCATCGATCGACATTGCCAGTATCATATCGATCGATATTAACCCGGACGACTTGAAGGACAAAATCAGAATTTCACCGATTAGGGCAACACATGGGTATAAAAGGATGACAAATCAAGCCACGAAAATTCAAAACTTTTCACCTTCTACCCAGCAGCTTCCAGCACTCAGAAACCTATCAATGGAGGACTGCAACAACATGTTCAATCGATCCAACCGTGCAGCTAGACGTGCACCATCGATCGCCACCACCACACACCCATCGATCGACACCTTCAACAGAGCCCAACCGAGATCTCATGAACCTTATGATATCAGGAATGTTTCACTAACACCTGATGAATTTGGAATTTTCAGGGACACAGATGGCTATGCAAGAGCTATGGATGGAAGAGTTCTGCACATAACCAGAGAAGACATTGCAGACATCCTCCAAGTTGCTAATGGACCAGAAAACATGTTCACACAGCAACGTAGCCATCCAGACATCCTAAATCACGTCCAGGACAACCACAACACCAACACAAGGGAGGATACAGTTCCTCAACACTTCGGTCAACCTAGACATTCACCATCGATCGACATCGTTTCAACACCATCGATCGATGGCGGATATCCCGGATCGATCGACAGACCAAGAGTCAGATCGCCCGACAGACGATTGGAGTTTGGACGACGTGCTTTCAATGCTGATGGATCTAGGAGATTCAAGTGGGAAGCTAAAGATGAATATGGTGTCTATAGAGATGAGTTTGGCTATGCTAGAGGAGTTGATGGTGAGATCATCCATGTTACCAAGGAGCAAGTAAAGAGACTCTTGGATAGAGCATCCCTTTTTCACAAAGGTTGCTTACGCCTTCCAATACACACGCCCTTACCATGCATACACATCACCACCAGTGCCCTACAGTAGAGAGGAGGTAGATGATATGGTGACTGATGTATGGAGAGCTCAGGCGCACCTTGAGACAAACATGAACACATTGGTGGAAGACACTTTCCAGCCTTTGTATGTCAGTTACAAAGACTTCTGGAATGATATGGCTGAGATAAGAGTGGAGCTTGGAAACATATTGACCATGCTTGAGAAAGAGGCTACACCACCAGTATCGACCGACAGAGTACATTTACCATCGATCGACACCGGCAAGACTACATCCATAGACCGACCAGAATGTTCATCACCTAAGAAAGATGAATGGGAGGTTGCTTACATCAATACACGGATTGGAGACGTCTACATCCCTCTCAACAACAATGTCAAATGGTTAAGCAAGAGGATCGATCTTCTACAGAAAGAGTTGGACACATTTCGCCAGAATGACCAAACTCAGAATGCTACTTTTCCATCGATCGACACACATTCTTCACCATCGATCGACACGAGGTTCGCAGAACTGGAAGATAGGATGAAATCGTACATAAGGAAGCATGAACTTTTCAGTCCACCTATCCTGCGATTCCAGGCCACAATGTCACGACAGCTGAACGAGTTACAAAGAGACATGAGCATAGTTCAAGATCATCTTGGCCTTCGTGACAACACGGCAACATCGATCGACAGGTCTAAACCAACATCGATCGACACCGAACCACCACCAGCGAAGAGAGCATGCACCACAGCAGCGGTTGAGGGACTTCGACATGAGCTGTACGAGGCTATGGATGCTATGGAGAGGAGACTCCACGGGACCTGTGATACCATTGACTACACTGTTAACGAACGAGTTAACAGCCTCTGCAGAACTACTCGCCATATGAAGGGCAATATAAGTGCTCTGCAGTACCAAGGACAGTGCTCACAGTCGATCGACACAGTGGATTATGAGTCGACCGACAGACCCCTCAGCGAAATGACCAACGCGCATCTCGTCGCATCGATCGACACCGAGTCTTTCGCAGACCGAGATCAGTTTATTCTTGACAGGATAGATGCATTACAGAGTGAGCTGAAATTATTGTCCGTACATACCTAAACATACCTACCAGACCATTGACAGGAAAGTTGACCAAATCGAATACATCGAGAATTCTATGAGGAAACTTCAAGATACAGTCCTCCAGATAGATAAGAAACAACTACGAGCGGATGATGCCACAAGAAGCTTCGTCGCCACATGGTTCAATAGTAGGAGACACAAGATTGATGATTGCTGTCCGGCAATCAGCGTTTCTGCACCCCACGAGTCACTCACCTACCACAGTCAAGTTAAATGACTATAACCAAGCGCTGAGTGGGAGGCAACCCACTATAAGGTTTTATTTTTCTTTATTTATTTTTATTTTTCATTTTTGCTTTTATTTTTTCGGATTTATTTTGCAGTTTTTATTAGATCCAAGTAGAAGGATAAATCCATCGACCGACATTCACCATTCATATCGCTCGACACCACACGACCATTACTAACGATCGACATATACCACTACGAATCGATCGACATCTTGTCGATCAGGTTTATTCATTCTAACTTGTTATATTTATTAATTATGTTTTATTTATTTACCTCACCACCGGCTGTGTTACACTGGGACAGTGTAATTTAAGTCTGGGGGGGGGAGTTTACTAATATGTGTTTTTATTTTGGATTATATTTAACTTGTTTTTCAAAATTATTTTTCGCATAAGTATTAAATAAGAACATTGATATGGATTTATATTTGATTGTCTGACCACTCTTTAGCACCATTCTAGATTACTGATTGCAGATAGTACTAAAGATGCTAAAGTGGATCAACTTGCTATCTATATTCACTAGCTAAGATTGTTTGAAGGAACCAAAGCTGACCTCCAACACTAATATTGACTTATTTGCTTGTTTTGGGGCTTGGAAATCACTGGATCGGAATCCTCCTACAAGTCTGGAAGGTAAAAAGTCTGTGTGTTTCTGGTTCACTTCCTTCTCTCTCTTCGGCATCTCGAGATCTAAGTTTATGTGATAAAAGATTGAAAGGATTTCTTGAGAGGCAGAGGGGTAGGAGTGATTCCTGCGACCCTAATATTCTAAATCTCGAGGATGATCACACATTGTAGAAACGAGGGATAGGTTGAGTACCGAACCCCATTATTCGCTACACTTTGTCAAAAATGTATGAGTTACAATGCAAATGTCAATGAGATGGATTAGATGACCTATGTGGCATCGAAACCTGTTGAAATTGAAACTAATAAGAGATTCAGAGAAGAGAGAAGAGGGGAGAAAGGGATCAGAGAAGACTACCTGTGTGTTCAGATACTTGTTTGAGTTGAATCCATGTGTCCTTTGATCGATACTCCCAAGGTAAAGCCTGCACTTTTATTTTATGTTAAGAAATGAGGTTAGTAGAGGGGAATGTCAGATGAGAATTGCTAAGTTGTTGGCTAGATGAGTTTGTTTGCTAAGATAGGATAAGACATAATGAACTTCTGTGATTAGGATGTTTAGACATGAATTGCAAACCCATAGAGTGATGACTTCAATATATTTAATCTTTGAGTTCCTGCTATTTCCAAACCTTTTCCAAAGACTACTGTTTTTTGCTTGAGGACAAGCAAAGGAGTAAGTCTGGAAGAGTTGATATACCATGGATTTTACCCGTTTTTAACCATGGTATACTAGTATTTTATTATATATTTAATCTGTTTTCTAGCCTGTTAGGTATGTTTTCAGGTTCAGGAGCATTTTGTGAGAAAGTGATGTTTTTGGAGCATTTTGGAGTGCAAGAGATGATACACCCGAGTTGACCATTCAAGACTAAGTCGGAAGTCAACATTGCGATTATAATCGATCGATACTCATCCCGAGTTGTCGATCGATGTAGCTGAGAAGATCCGCGTACTAGAAGATTAAAATCGATCGATACACATTTAGTGTTATCGATCGATATCGAGGACGAAATGGTTTAGCCGACTACTTCACCAAGACTTCACCAAATTACGAGATTGCCCCTGACGAGTTTTTAACCTAATGGAAATGCTTAAATACTCCTGCAAAGTATTTTTGACGAAACCTTCGAAAGAAGCAAGCTTTTAACAACCCTCAAAGCAGAGAGTGTGAGAGCGAGACTAGAGTTTTATTTGTTTGAGAGAGATTGGAGAGATTTCTCATCTCCTTTTGTATTTTTACTTTATTCTATCTATGCAATTTTTTCATCTATCTATTGTTATGAATTGCTTAGCTATGTCTGAGTAGTCTACTTGTTAGATCTAGGGTTTAAATAGGTTTGTGGGATTAGCCCCAAACTATAATTGCTAAGTTGTGATACTCATCAAATGGATTGTACCATATGCTTGTTTTAGATTAGCTAACTAGAATATAGATCACTAGGATCTTAGATTATCTTGAATTATCCATTTGAGTGATGCCTGTCTCCCGTTGAGAAGAATGACATTTCCTCTTTGAGACCTTGTGGTCATATTCGGCTCGCGCCTAGGCAGATCTAGAAGCCGTCGATCGATATCTCGACAGGTGAATCGATCGGCGCTGCGAAAGGTGTATCGCTCGATATCTCAAAGGATATCGACCGACTCTTTTTCTGTGTCATCATGCGAAAGGTGTGGCCAGAGATCTAGATATTTTAGATATTTTAACCAGTGATTCATCACATATGTTAAGCGGCTGAGATCTATAGTATCATGCAAGCAACTTGTTAAAGCATTTATAGAGATTATAATCTCCATTCTTGAATAGAAACCCTAAATCTAGCACTCTTTATCCCATTTAAACAATCCATCATATTGTTAGTTAGAGCAACTACCTTGCTCATTTTAGGAATTGTTATTTTCATTTCTATCATATAAACCAAATTTGCCTAGGATTGATTAGTAGATTTTATTTAATTGGTTCCCTAACTCCTCGTGATTCGATCCCTAAGTACTACAGCTGTACCTCTTATTTGAGAGAGTAAGCTCTACTGGGTAATTTGGGCACTATCATTTAGCGAATGAAAATTGGCATACGCTCTTCCCAGTTTCTTTTACAGAATATCTAGGGATGGTCGGATCTGATCACCGTCCGGTGGTGGCCTTTCTAGACGACAAAATTCAAAGGAAGAGTGGACAATTTCGTTTTGACAAAAGGTGGATAGGACAAGATGGACTTATGGAATCTATCACTAGGGGATGGAAGGAAAATGATGGAGATGATACGGTTGACGTGGTTACAAAAATAAGTAACTGTCGACATGAGGTTGCTAAATGACAAAAGAATAATCCACCTTATGGAAAGGATAAAATAGCAGACCTACAAAAAGCTTTAGAGAAGGTTCAAACGGATAATAATAGGTCTCAAGAAGAGATATTGGAGATCTCGAAAAAACTCGAAGATGCATATAAGGATGAGGAAGAGTATTGGCAGCAGAAAAGTAGGAATACATGGAACACGGCTGGGGATCGCAGTACTAAATTTTATCATGCTCTAACCAAGCAACATCGTGTTCGTAATAGGATTGTGGGACTTTATGATGAAGGGGGAAATTGGATTACAGAGGAGCAAGGTATTGAAAAGGTGGCTGTAGACTATTTTGAGGATCTATTTACTACCACTTCTCCATCGGAGTTTGAGGTTTTTATTGAGGAGATTACACCAAGTATTACGCATCAGACGAATCAAATGCTGTTAAAATTGGCGACAGAGGAGGAGGTTAGACAAGCTCTGTTTATGATGCATCCTGAAAAGGCACCCGGGCCAGATGGAATGACTGCGCTTTTCTTCCAACATTCTTGGCATATAATCAAGAAAGATTTAGTGGAAATGGTAAATAATTTTCTGGTTTCAGGAGAGATGGATTCCAGGTTAAACATTACTAACATTTGTATGATTCCAAAGACGGAAAAACCAACATGGATGACCGAGATAAGACCGATAAGTTTATGTAATGTTGGGTATAAGATCATATCGAAAGTGCTATGTCAGAGACTAAAGCTTTGCCTCCCAAAACTTATATCAGAGACACAATCGGCATTTGTGGCAGGAAGGCTGATTTCGGATAATATCCTCATCGCTTAGGAAATTTTTCATGGACTACGAACCAATAAAGCATGCCAAGGAAAGTTTATGCCAATCAAAACGGATATGAGTAAAGCGTATGATAGGGTGGAATGGGATTTTATCCAAGCTCTTCTGCATAGAATGGGCTTTGATCCTCACTGAATAAAACTGATGATGGGATGCATATCTTCAGTGCAGTATCAGATTTTATTAAATGGCCAACCTCGGGGTCTCATTGTTCCTCACAGAGGTTTACGACAGGAGATCCGTTATTGTCTTACTTATTTATTATGTGTACAGAAGCTTTGATTGCCAATATAAAGAAGGCTGAGAGGGGGAAACAACTTACGGGAATGAAGGTGGCTAGAGCATGCCCATCTATATCTCATTTGCTTTTTGCAGATGATAGTCTTTTCTTCTGTAAAGGGAGAAAGGAAGAGTGTCAAACCATCCTTAGGATTCTAAAGGAATATGAAGCGGTCTCGAGTCAACAGATAAATTTCCAAAAATCATCAATCCAATTTGGTCACAAAATTGAGGAAGCTAGTAGACAGGAGCTAAGAGATATTTTGGGAATTCAGAATCTGGGAGGAATGAGATCTTACTTGGGCTTGCCAGAGAATATTGGCGGGTCTAAAATCCAAGTCTTTGGATTTATTCAGGAGCGTTTGAATAGTAGGGTAAATGGTTGGACTTTTAAGTTTTTTTACTAAAGGGGGCAAAGAGGTGATCATTAAATCAGTGATAACGGCACTGCCAAACCATGTGATGTCCTGTTACAGGTTACAAAGGCGACTGCAAAGAAACTAACAAGTGCAGTTGCACAATTTTGGTGGAGTCTAGGTGGAAGTACTAAGGGCATGCATTGGAAATCTTGGGACAAGTTAGTGTTGAGTAAGGAAGAAGGAGATTGGCTTTCAAAGATTTTATGGATTTTAATACGGTAATGTTTGGTAAGCAACTGTGGCGATTGATAGAGAAATCCAATACTTTATTTTCACGAGTTTTCAAAGGACGGTACTTTAGGAATGCTTCACCCCTGGAACCGATCCGCTCATATTCCCCGTCATATGGCTGGAGGAGTATTACTTCTGCTAGATCTCTGGTTAGCAAAAGACTAATTAAAAGGGTGGGAACATGATCTTCTATCTCAGTATGGAATGATCCATGGATCCCACCCACCCGCCCGAGACCATCAAACAAAAATCTTCATATTACTTACCCTGATCTGACAGTTGATTCCCTCATCGATTCAACTTCAAGAACGTGGAACTCGCAGGCACTTCGGACTTTAGTGGATCCCCACACTACAAGAAAATATGAATATTGCTACCACAATATTTGTCACAATATATCATTTTTTCGTCACAAGTGTTCTATTGTGACCGAAGTGTGACAAATTATAAAAAGTCACAATAAAATGGTCACAATTCAGTTTTCGTGTCAAGATCGTCACAATTTTAGTGACCATTTACTGTAGTAACAAATTTGTCACCAATTGTGACAAAATATCAAAGTCACAAAAACGACACGATTTGTTACTAATTAAATTGTCATAAATAGGTTGCAAACCGTGACCAAAGTTAAGCCACAGATTCGTCACAAGTTGTTACCAGATATGTGTCACCCATTAGTTACATATTCTGACCAAAATTATGACGGTTATTAGTCACAGTTTGCTACGGAAAGATGGTAATGAAATTGTCGCAAACTCCTCTAATTTGTGACGTTTTATTGTTACTAATCTTGTAACATATCATGACTAACAGAGTGAAAAGAAAGTGGCTAATTAGTCACAGACTGTAATTATAACATTAGTTTCAAATATATAAATATTATATAAATATACGATGAAACAACTAAAAACGTTACAATTCATATACCAAAATAAAAGTTAACATCCAAATCGAATAACAAAGATAGGTTCACAAAGAAAATAAACATGAAACAGTCTTAACAAAATACATAATAAAAGATACTAGAAACAAGGGGTGAACGTGAGCTTCATGGAAAGTGGAAATTTTTGGTGGTGGATCCAAGTCTAGACTCTGAGATTTGTGATAGACTGAACAAGAGTCTCCATATTCTCAAGTCTTTTCTGAAACTGCAGATTCTCTTCACGGCTCTGTTTTAGTTCTGCTTCCACCTCTTGCAATCTTTGTGTTATCTTTTCAACTTCTTCAGAAGTTTCGGGTGCATTCGGTGAAACATCACAAGCTGGTAAAATCTTACTGTGTAATGCTCCAAGTCCAAAGACACGTCCCTGCTTAGACATTCCAGCAGCCTAATAGAAATGAAAAAAAAACATGAGAACAAAAACAAAAGCCCTACAAAACTGTAACTACAATAAATAATAGTATTCACCACTGTAAACATCACAAGAAATGCACGTGTAGTTAGTAAAAAAAAAACAAGACAGATAATCAACACTAACTATTACGTGTATAACAGATAATCAACACTGTAACTAATAAACACGTGCATAAAAAAGAAACAAGACAGATAATCAACACTGTAATTATTACGTGTATAACAGATAAAACACTGTAACTAATAAACATTACAAAAGTTATAACGGTATAAGAGTTTAGAATATTACCTTGACATAAATTTCATTTTTTTCACTCTGGTCAAGATTCTCAAGTGTTACATTATCTTGACCAGAAGATTCGAGCTGTCCCAAACGTTCTTCCACATGTTTCTCATAAGTTTCTGCAACCAAGCGAGCACGCTCATCAACGTATGTTCCGTCAGGTCTTTGATGAGTTTTCTTCATCACAGCAATAAAAGAGGAGTCTTCATTGTTTGCTTCCTATAAACAAGTATATAATTAGAAAATAAATAATACAAGTATGAAAATAAGAAACTAAGAATGGAAATATAAACCTTACCAGCACATCTTGAACTTTGGCATAGGAACATGAACCCGCTCTATGTCGATGCGGACCTAAGCCATTGCGATCAGACAATCGAGAAGCACGTGCACTAGCACTCGTTTTTTGGCTTTCGCTGTTGCCCAATAAGCTTGCATAGTGGTCCAATAATCAGACAAAATCCAGTCAGGTTTCACTCCTCCTTTCTTTACAACACTTACCATTCCTTTGAGGCGATAGGCAGCAGTTTTGTTAAACTCTCTTTCAACTGAATAGTTGATTGAAGCATCCCAATTGAACTTTTTCTGAAACAGAGTATAGCAAAGATGATGAATTAATTATAAAATCATTACAGAATTAGATAAGAAACATAAAATTTATACCTTAAACATTGAAAACCATGTTCGTTTATAGTAAGGAGGCACTTTTTTCCAAGAGTACCATGGTCCTTTGAAACAACCTTGAATGATCTTTCTGATTGCAGTTGACACTTCAGTGTTGTGTTTAAACCTGTTCCATTGAAATAAAATTAGTTATGAATTATAAGTCTGAGACAGATGGTAATCGGTAGGGATCGGACAGTACCATTTAGATCCATTGTTTCGAGAATGATGGAGCATGGGCAAATCTGTACGAACTACATATGAATCTTCCATATGTACACTTGGTTCAGAATTCGCAACAGGTGCAGGCGAGAGAGCAGGGGAAAGGGGTTCTTGTGAACTACTACCAAATTGATGATTTGATGATCTCCCATAGGAGCGCCCACCTATTATTGGTGAAGCCATCTAGGAAAACAATTGATCAAATAAGATATAATATAATCATGAATAAAGCTTTGATACAGTTTTAGCAATTCCACTCCAAATCCAGAATCAAGTAGAAATTACCCTTCTAACTGTGGAAAACAAACTGAATAAAGAAGACGACGGAGAGATCGAGAGAGCAACAGATAAAAGAGATACCTAAAATGATAATCTTTTGGGGGGTTTTAATGGGTTCGTGAAATTTTTGGCAACACTTGAAGCGGTAATAATGAAAATTTCTTGCCTCCACAGATCCACTAACAAAACTTCAGGCGGCTTGATTAAAACGTGTGGTTATTTAACAAAAAAATTTCATGCCTCCACTATCTAATTTTTAGACGTGTGGTTAGTTGACAAAAAAAAATTACTTAATGAAAATAAGAAAAATTTGTAGCTTAAATAAGTCATAGATAATGACAATCGTTAAAAAAATAATGACAAAAAGTAACAAATATGTTTTGTGAAAAGATCGACTAGTAAAGACCTCGTACATTTAAATACAAAGTATTGTCCATGACTATATATTATTAGGCATGGGCGTTCGGGTATTAATTCGGGTACGGGTCGGTTCTTTCGGATGTCGGGTTTTTAGGGTTTTGAAATTAAATTTCATTTGGGTATTATAAAATTTCGGATCGGGTTCAAGTCGGGTCTTCCCGGGTCCGGGTGAGTTCGGTTCTCATGCATATGAACCTGAAAAATAACCAAATAACCAAAGTATCTAAAATGGGTTCGGTTATTTGTATTCAAATTAACCAAAATACCCGATTCGGTTTAAATTTTTATATCTAAATCCCTCAAAATAACCAAAAGTAACCAAAAATATCCATTCTATATAGTTTTTGGGTAAACTTTTATCCAAAATACACGAAAGTACCGAAAATAACTATTATTGTTAATTTATAATATTAATTTAAAATATTAAAATAATTATTAATATAATTATAACATATATTTTTATACATATATTCACATTTCGGATATCTTCGGGTACTCATTCGGTTCTCGGTTCGGATCGAGTTCGGGACCGGTTCTTCGGATATAGCAATTTAGAACCCATTTGAATATTTACTCCGGGTCTGATCGGGTTCGGGATCCTGATTTTCGGGTCGATTTCGGATCGGTACTTCGGGTCCGGATATTGTGTCCATGCCTATATATTATATAAGAAGCTATATATAAAATATGGAAAAATGCTTCAGAACCCATGATTCTTATAAAAAAAGATTGACAAGTCATCTCCAATCACGATTATATAAGCATGACGAGTTTATAAGCATGACGTTTTATAATGGCTGCCCAAGAGATGTGTTAGTTTCTTTCAAGCCACAAAACAGTAGTGAATGTATACTAGAACTCTTCGACCCACCGCCACATTCCTCTCTTTCTCTTCTTTGAAAAAAAGTTAAATCATTCATCTCAAAAACACTTGTACTATGTATGTAACGTTTGTTTGGTTTGATACTCAACCTACATTTACATGAAAATCAGAACAGAGTATGCTTTTATGCTCTTGACCAAACCATGCACCACTGTAAATGTGTATATTTATATATACGAAGGCGCTGACTATCACTATTAACAATATATATATATTGTCTTGTTAATCTGTAAAGTTTTTATGTCTCTGTTTTGTCTCTCATGGTCAACAGCGACTTGTTCAAAACCTTACGACACGACTTGGTATCAACCGCGTCTTTCTCCAGTTATAAGTTGACTGATAATGATATACTTGTTTAGGATCAATACATAATACTGCTTTGTCACCTGTTTCTAAGTGATTATGAATCGTAATCCATGATAAAACAGAGTATTTGGGTGTTGCTCCTTAAAACCATATCCCGTTATCCAGCAAACTCTTGGATCCACAATTCTCGTTATGTCCCAAGTGTCTCTGGTACTAAACATCGTTTTGAAAATATCTCTTTCCCTTTCCACAGTCTAACATCATCCTCTGGCACTAGACCTTGTTGTCTCAGTTTAAGAATTTCATTTTCTATCGTGATCAAGTGATCAAGACGATGTCTCGACGGTACGACTGAATGGGTCCATTCTCTTCTCTACTTCTCCCTTGTCAAGTGAAAGAGACAAACAAACATGTGTAAATTCAGATACCTTTTCCTCTTCTAATTGTTGTAATAACTCTCTATCAGATTTAGACCAAAGAGAGAAAGAGACAAACAAACATGTGTAAATTCAAACAAAAAAGTTAGAAAAAGTTTGACGTACGTAAACATGTCAATTCATCACTTCCAAAAATCGTTGTTTAACAGAACGAAACGTAACAAGTAAAAATAAAATGCTGAAATATAAGTCTTAAATCAAAATAAAAGACAAACAACGACCAGTTTAGTCAGACTCTTCTTCTGACACTTCAATATCTGAATTTCCACCTTCATCTGATCCAGATTCACCATTATCACTGACATCATCAAGGTACTCTGCTTGGCCATGTAGATTTGTTAACGTCTCGACTTGCACAGAATCAACATTCATAGCTAGAGAATCATTCTCAGACTGCATCGCAGTAAAATCTAAGTTCCCTTTAACCAAAACTCTCCCTCTTGGTTGTATCACTATTGCTGCTTCCCATTGGTGATCTCTTTTCCGAGTTACTCGCGGATACGGAACGTAACATACTTGATCTGCTTGTGAAGCCAAAATAAAAGGATCATATTTTCCATAGCGCTTTGTGACATTAACATCAATAATGCCTTACTTGTTTATCCGGATACCTCTTCCACTGGTTGAGTCATACCAGTCACAAAAGAAAACCACAACTTTCAGATCAACAGGTCCAGGATAGTGGAGTTCTAAAATCTCTCTTAGTATTCCATAAAAATCAGGCTCATCATTCGATCCACAAGATGATGTACCTTTCACACAAACTCCATAGTTGGCAGTTTTTTTTTCTTTCCCATGATCATATGTGTGAAATATGTAACCACGAGAAAAATAAATTGGCCATGAAGTTACTTTTATCATTGGACCATGAGCAAGTGACTGCAACCATTCCGGATATGATTTAGCAATACAGTTATCCTCCACCTGTTTTCACCCAACAAATACAAGACACTTTAGATAAATTAAAACCTTAACAAAATTAATTATTTTTAAAACAACTTATTTCTTACATGTTTTTGCAACCAATTTGCGAATTCTTTTTCTTTAAGAGTGATTAAATCATCATCACTTATCCCTGGATGATCAGCAGTCATGATCTCATCAAACAACCTGTAGAGGAATCCCTTTTAGAAAGACCAATTTTATAGGAAATTACTCTTGTTCAAATGTAAAGAAAATATAGATCTTACATACCTTTCAAATGGTTTTAATTGTTCGCAATTTAGCAGAACATATGTATGTGCATGATGGTAGTCTTTTGTTTGAAGCCATATATCCTTTGCTTTACCACTACTTCTCCCATGTTCGGAAAACATATCTGGAATACCACCAAGTTGGTGTGTATATTGATCATAACCTCCTTCATAATGCCGAGCTTCTGTACGACTCTTTGTTTTGACGTGCGACTCAAAATAATAAGAACAAAATGTTGAAATTTCTTCATTCACGTATTGTTCCACGATTGAGCCTTCTACTTTAGCCTTATTTTTAACCTTTTTCTTGAGGTGGTACATGTAACGTTCGAAAGGATACATCCATCTAAATTGCACAGGTCCTCCAAGTTGAGCTTCATATGGCAAATGAACTGGTAAATGCTCCATTACATTAAAAAAAGAAGGAGGAAATATCTTCTCAAGATTGCAGAGAACCATAGCAATATTCTGATGCAGCTTCCTGACCTGATCTTTATGTAAAATTCTTGCACCAATATCCCGAAAAAATGAACTAATCCCTGCAAAAAAAAATTAACTGTCATTGCATTTTATAAGTTGTAGTACAGACTTCGTAACAACATGAGCCTTAGAGACGTGAACTTTACAGAGAATCTAGCTTTGCATGGAGATTAAACAAATAATTAATCACATCCAAAAGAGAATCTGTCTACCTCTCTTTTGTTTTTTTTTTTAAGTCTGCATGTCCTTAATCACAAAAAGTCAGTTTAATTATAGAACTACAAGGAAGAAGAAGACGACAGAATCAAAAACTTGCCTTTGAAACAAACACCCGAACCATAAAATAATTATAAAACTACAACATTACCCTAGAAAACGTAATGTGGAGTTCACACGCTCGACTAAAATACTATTGCCGCTTATTCTAATATATGTTTTACTAATAGAATCATATTAGTTAACTCCATCGCTTGACCTGACAGTTTAAAGAAATACTATAATTCCTTTTTCATGTATGTAAATATAATGGAATGTTTCTATACGTACCAGATAGAGCATCGTGTACTGACTTATCCAAAAGTTCAGCAAATGCAACTGGAAGTAACCGTTGCATAAAAACATGGCAGTCATGGCTTTTCATTCCAGTTAACTTTCCTCCGGCAAGATCAACGCATCCGGATATACTTGAAGCGTATCCATCTGAAAACTTAACATCTTCTTTCAGCCACTGTAAAAAGGTCTTTTTCTCATCAGCTTGTAATCTGAAAATTGGAACTGGAGCTTTTCCATCAGATGTTAAATGCAATTCTTTCCGATTACAATACTCTTTCAAATCAAGCCGCGATTTAATATCATCTTTTGTCTTTCCCTGCACATTCAATAAGGTATTGATGATATTATCCCAGAAGTTTTTCTCGATGTGCATTACATCGAGATTGTGTCGAAGTTTATGATATTTCCAGTAAGGTAACTCCCAAAAAATGCTCTGCTTATGCCAGTTGTGAGTATCACCATATCCTTGTATTCGTCCATGATTTCCTCCACAATCAGCTGTTTTGGGCAAACCTTTGACATGTCCCTGCCAAAGTTCTGCACCTGTTAGCAACTGAGGGGGGCTACCAGTCTCAGCCCTTCCTCTTGTAAAGCTCTTCTTGTTTCGCCGATAACTATGATCTAATGGGAGAAAACACCGATGACAATCAAACCAACTTGTTTTTCTACCATTCTTCAACTGAAATGCATTTGTCTCATCCATACAATAAGGACAAGCTAACCGACCATGAGTTGTCCATCCAGAAAGCATACCATAAGCAGGGAAGTCGCTTATAGTCCACATTAATACAGCTTTTAATGAGAAGTTTTGTTTGGTAGAAATATCAAATGCTTGAACGCCGTTAGACCACAAATCTTTCAACTCGTCAATTAATGGTTGAAGAAAAATATCAAGACTTCTCTTAGGATGGTTAGGACCAGGGACCAAAACAGTCAAGAACATATATTCTTGTTTCATGCACATCTCTGGAGGCAGATTATACGGAGTCATTATAACAGGCCATAACGAATAATTATGTCCCGACATACCAAATGGATTGAAACCATCTGTGCATAACCCAAGATAAATATTTCTTGTCTCTTTTGCAAAATCAGGGAATACCTCGTTAAAGTGTTTCCATGCTTCTCCATCTGATGGATGAGACATTTCCTTGTCCTTAGTCAAGTGTTCGGCATGCCATCTCATGTGTACTGCAGTACTTCTCGACTGATATAATCTTTTTAGTCTATCAGAAACCGATAGATAGAACATTTGGCGATATGCAACTCTTTTCCTTCCAAGCTTTTTAGTAGGACGAAATCTATCTTTTTTGCAGAATCGACATCTTTCTTCATTTTCAGCATCTTTCCAAAAAAGCATGCAATTCTCTTGACATACATCAATTTTATGGTATGGCAACCCCAATGACCGCAAAAGCTTCTTCGTATCATAGTAAGAATCCAAAGAGATGTTACCTTCTGGCAAATATTCTTTCACCATTTGTGAAATTGAGTCCATACAATTTTGAGGAAGATTATAATCTGTCTTTAGATTCATCAGCCGAGCTGCTAAAGATAATTGTGAGAGGCCTTTTGTACACCCATCATATATTGGAAGTTTAGCAGCCTCCAAAATATCATAAAATTGTTTTGCCTCGAGGTTAGGTTCTTCTTCCATGTTCTGAACATCTGAAATCATATCCACGTAAGGACTCTCTTCCTCTGTTTGACAATCATCTCTCACTGTTTCTTCAGGCACAAAACTATTGTCGTTGAACATAGCATAGTCTTCCCCATGAGAAATCCAAACCCAATAATTAGGCATAAACCCCCTATTATATAGATGTCCCGAGACTGTTCCTTCTTGGCATAATTTTCCATTTTCACATTTGATACATGGACAGAAAAGCTTGCCCGTCTCTAAAAAAAGTGGTTGATTCATCGCAAACTCCATGAAATTCTTCAAACCCTGACAAAATTCTTCGGAAACTTCATTAGACGTTTGATTGATTCGCCTATACATCCAACTTCTCGAAGAGAAAATATTGCCACTTGAACTCATTGTGCTATATGGAATTCACAAAACCATGTGAGATGAGCTGAATTTTTTAGGTCGGGAAGAAGAAAACAAAGAATACGTCTTAGAGGAAGATATTTGTTCTATATTATTGGTGTTTGTTACAAAAATATTTAATTAGAAAACTAAAACTAATTGTATTTTTTTACTCACGTGTTTCTATATTTCTGTTAAAAGTATTAGTTTAAAATTTTTTTTGTTGTATTCCCATAAGATAAACATGTCTCCTTATACTTAGGTCATAGAATATTTAATATATAGGACATATCACATGTTATTATTGATATGAATTAATGAGGCAAGTTATTATTTTAATTCCATTCTAATGATAAAGACGATTCAACAAAGATACTGACTTAATTTTTATTATCTGAAAATATTTTAAAGAAACCTATGTTCACAGAGAGATAATGGCTTCGTTTTTGGAATTAAGAAAGACTTTTTGGAGTAATTCCTTATGGCAGTAGATAATCTGTATTTTTATGATTTATTAATCACGTTTTTTACTATAACTAAGCTAATTGTAATTAAAATAATAACAAAATGTGATGAACCTGTTTCACTTTCATAACAGTTGATGTCGTCATCTTTAATCACATAAATCATTTAAATAAGTGACGTATTTTGGTCACATAATCAATAACAATATTTAAGACTGAACTTGTCGTCACTGGTTCGTAATTGTTTGTGACTTTCTTTTTGTTACTTTCAATTCTGTCACAAAATTATGACTAAATAGTAACTGTTTTATTACGGCTACGTTGATGGAAAAATTTTAGGCATTGAAATAATAAAATTAATAACGTTTTGATCGCATAATTTATAGCAATATTTTATGACAAATTTTTCGTCTCTAATTCGTCCTTATTTGTGACATTATTTTGTTACTTAACATTCGGTCACAATATTATGACCAAATTATTACCATTTTGTAACGAAATAACTTGGTCACAAGTTAGTTAACAATTTGTCACAATATTGTGACAAACTATTTTGACACAAAAATTAGTCACAATATCCATGTTTTTTTGTAGTGCCAGGACGTCAAACTTATCGAAAGTATACCCCTGAGTAAGGTTCATTCGAGGGATAAAGATGGTTGGCATTTTACAAATAATGGAAAATACACAGTGAAATCAGGATATCAAGTGGAGAGAGTTTATCCCGATGAAGAGAAACCATTGACAGTGTTAGGTCCGACAGTCGATATCCTGAAAGCATATTGCTGGAAAGTTAAATGTCCACCGAAGATGAAGCATTTCTTATGGCAACTGGTATCAGGATGTATAGCAGTTAAAAAGAATCTGCAAGCACGAGGACTAAAAGGAGAAATATGCTGTGATAGATGTGGAGCTCTATAGGAATCAATAAATCATGTGTTTTTTGAATGTCCACCAGCGCATCAGGTATGGGCTCTATCACAGATCCCCTCTAATCCAGCTATCTTCCCCTACCAATCCCTTTATACAAATATGGATTATTTATTTTGGAGAGTTGATCCTAAATTGGAAAATCATCAGTTTGCTTGGATTCTATGGTACATTTGGAAAGGGAGGAATCTTAAGGTTTTTAGTAATTTTGATGTTGATCCGAGAGATACATTAAAATTGGCAGAGAGAGAATCTGCACTATGGATTTATACACAAATTGTGAATACACAGGTACATGTTAGACATGTCGACGGTATCAACCCTGGCCCACGAATAGAGAGATGGTGTTTCACAGATGGATCATGAAAGGATAAAGATCTAGTCTCGGGACAAGGTTGGTATAGTACTTTGGAAGGATTTGATAGCCTAATGGGAGTAAGGAATGTCAGAGCGAGTCTCTCTCCCCTGCATTCAGAAGTGGAGGCACTGATATGGGCAATGGAATGTATGAAAAATTTACGCCAGTTCAGGGTTACGTTTGCAACAGATTGTTCCCAATTGGTAAAGATAGTTTCGGAACCAGAGGAATGACCAGCTTTTACAAGTTAATTGGAAGATATAAAGACCCTTAAAGCGTCCTCGTCAACTCAGAGATTATTCATGTACCACGAACACAGAATATGCAGGCGGATAGACTAGCACGAAGTGTTAGGATGCAACCGTCTTTTGTCGTTCACATGGACTCCGAGTTACCGACTTGGTTTTCCGAGTCAAGATGAGAGTTTTTGTTTATGTTGATGACAAAAAAAAACTTGCAAACTACATTTTTATTTAATTGTTTTAATCTGACTCACACAAATTAAAATTCATTTCTCTCTAATATATCTCTGAATCGTAGCAACAAAAGGAAAAATGCAATGGCGAAAAAAATCATATAGCTCCAACGACGGCACGGAGTGTAAAATGTTCATATGTGAGAGAGTAATATTTGAAAGTGATATGAAACCAGACTAGTTCTCCAAATATTTGGAGAGTTTTACTTCAGAAAATTGTTGACTGTTGATGATGCAGGTCAGAAAAAAAAACAGAACAAAATTGATGTAGAAGAAAAAATGAGTTTTTTTGTCTTGGAAGAAGGTTCTGTCTATTATCTTAGATAGATACTTAATGAAAAGGACCACTCTGACTATCTGTCTCCAGATTATCGTGTATGGAACAAGGTGGTTCACTAACCAAACTGGATATGTGGGACGCGACAGAGAAGTGCCTCAGTCATGGTCAAATACCAATGTTAAACGTCGTTGGGGTCGAAATCGGATACGGCAAAGTTAGAATCCAAATATCCGTTAAAAAACTAATTAACTCAAGAATTTTTTTACGTTTTCAAGAATGGAAAACTTATACGAAAAACTTATACGAAAAAACTTACGGGGAAATCTTGTTTTAAAACAACGATTTCTTAAATCAACGATACAATATTATCAAAGGCCAAAACATCCGTAAACAAACATCTTAAAAGCATCGTAGCATCACGATGGTTTCGGACGCTTGGACGATGGGTTCAGTCCACGGCACAAACTCGGTCGCTATAGCGACCGAGCCTCGAGCAAGCGACCGAGCTCCGAACAGAGCTCGGTCGCTATAGCGACCGAACTCCGTATAAGGCTTGGTCGCTATAGCGACCGGGCTATGGATAAAGCGCGGTCACTATAGCGACCGAGTATACGTGAATTAACCATTTTTCGAAACGTCCAAAGTCTTCCGAAACAAGGATACGACGTAAAACTATGCACTCTCGACTATCCTTATAACAATCCTCCGTAAGCCACGGCTAACCATTCCTTGATTTCTCGGTCAAATGGGATCATCAGCTTGGTTTACGATGAAACCGCGGAAAATTAACTTTATCGGAGAAATCGTAACAAACGTCTCAATCCAAAAGACGGCCCAAAGGGTTCTAAACTTGATTCGAGGCCCACTTACGATTTCTTAATATCCTATAAACCTTGCAACGGATTATGCTTGGAGGATAAACATCAGTTTCCCCGGATAAATGGAAAGTTTCCGCAGATAATCATGAATATCGAAAAAATGGAATATCTCAGTTTTTCGGATTATGACGGCTTAAGGGCAAAAAAGGAAGGCGTAAACCGACCTAGGAGGGAGTATATAAGGAGTTCAAAGCGAAAGGCATAGAGGGAGACTTTTTTTCAGAGCAAACTTAGCACTTAAAGTGATTTTAGGAATTTTTCCGTTTTTTATTATTTTGAGCTGCGACTCTATTAGGGTTTAACCACCTTTAGGTATTAGACTAGGAATCTCGCCGACAGCTCTCGTAGCCGAAGCGCTCTTACCTTGTTGTAACGCTTATACGCAGATTCGGAATAAATCCTTCTTTCGCACTTTTTTACGATTTCTTATTATTCTAGTTTTATTTTCGTGTTCTTATTTCTTGGCGTGTGGTTTCTCAGATATCCGGGACCTCTGGGAAATTAGGGGTTTCCTAGTTTCCTAATTTATACTATTTATTGACGATGCAAATTTCGGTTCCCACAGTTTGGCGCTAGAAGGAAGGGGGGGGGGTACAGATCAATCTTACTTACAACCAGCACACGCTCGATCAGACATGACTATTGACGATACAACGGACTTGCAAACTACTCTCAACGGAGAAAACAAGGACGCTTTGAACACTCCAACAGCGGATGTATCTGCGGCTAACGCATCTGCTAACGCTGCGACGCTCGACGAGTTAAAAAGATGCTTTCTGCCTACGAGAAGAGGTCGGAAGAGCAGGATAAACTCGTGGGAACCTTAACCAAACAGGTTCAAACCCTAATGGCAAGGACCCGCGTAGTCCTCCCTCGCGGATCTACGAAGCTCCGTGGAAGAAGACTCGAGTTTGCAACCCCACGCGATAGGCCTGGAACTTCGCAGGAACGTCCTTCTAGACAAAACCCTAGCAAAACATCTCCTGTCAAGAAGAGCAACTCAAAAAATTCTCCGCCGTCCGAAAAGGACACCGAGGTGAATGAAGTCGAGCGCATCGACTTGGAGCCCAGCGATGACTCCGAGGAAGACACTGACGTCCATCCAACAAGAACCCGCAGCCAGTCAGCTCGGGAGAATTCTCCGTTCGACAAACCTATGACGGAAGAAGAGGAAAACCTCTATTGGGTCGAACAGGAAGAACTAGCCAAAAGACAAACCGAGATTACTCGCCGCGAACACCGACAAGCTTGGAAGAACGCTGAATAAAATCTGGATATCCGCGATCTCCGCGATTACATCACCAAAACCGCTGCGGAAGTAAGGGCCGTGAAATCGTAAATTCACCACGCCACGAGTGCTGCCCCAGAAATCGATAGGCTACTCGAGGAGGCTCGTAAAACGGCTTCCACCGCGCGCATCTCCGAAACCAAGGTGTCTAATCCGGAGAAGCTCAAAATACCGATATATAACGGTACAACCGATCCTAGAGCGCACCTCCAGGCATTCCATATCACTATGGGAAGATCTAGACTCAAAGAGGGCGAGAAAGATGCCGGCTACTGCCGCATGTTCGTCGAAAATCTTGAAGGGCGGCGCTCGAGTGGTTCGCCCGATTAAAGCCAAACTCCATCGGAAGCTTTGGCCAGCTCGCATCAGAATTCCTCAAGCAGTACTCTATGTTCATAGATAGAGAAACTTCCGATGTCGATCTTTGGAGCCTATCCCAAAGAGAGGACGAGCCCCTCCGAGAATTCATGAGCCGGTTCTAACTGATCATGTCAAAGGTCAGCGGAATCATCGACAAAGTCGCTACTGACGCGCTTAGAAAGGCATGCTGGTTCAAGTCGAAGTTCAGAAAGTGGATAACACTCGAAAAATTTCGCACGATCCAGGACGCCCTCCACAAAATCTCGGACTACATAATAATCGAAGAAGAGACGAAAGTCCTACCGCAAAAACATAAGACGACAAAGAACCCTTCGAAAGACGCGGATTCGAAATCAAGGAAGAAGACCTCTCGTAACGGCAAGTACGTCCATCATGAGAAAGAAGAACTCAAAGGCGCGCACAACTACGCGATCAATCCGGAGCAAGGCAGAATTTCGGGGAATACGTGGAACCGCAACCAGAGTTACGACGAAAACGTCTATTGCGAGTTCCATCAGACCAGGGGTCACTCCAAGACTAATTGTAAAGTCCTGGCGGCAAGGCTGGCCGCGAAGCTGCTTGCTGAGGAACTCTCTGAAGTAACCAGCGTCAAGAATCTAATCCTCGACACCGACCGTCCGCCAAAACCCGATAAAAACCATCCCGCGGAAAACTCTTCTCCGAGAAATGAGGCAGGAGGATAAACACGGAAGGAGACCAGATGACAAGGGGAACGATAAGAACCGCATAAGGGTAAACATGATCATCGGAGGATCACAGTACTGCAAGGACTCGGTTTCGGCCATCACAGCCTACCAACGGAAAGCCGAGTCGAGTGCGAAATACTCCACATGGTCTCCTTCTCGAGATGGTCAGGATGGTCCGGTGACGTTCACGGAAGAAGAAGCCGGCCGAATTGACCAGCCTCACTGCGACCCCTTAGTCGTAGATCTCATAATAAGAGATCTCGAGGTCGCAAGGATACTCATCGACACCGGAAGAATGATCAACGTAATCTTCCGCGACACCCTTAAAAGGATGAACATCGAGCTTAGGGAAATCACCCCTGTACCAAGACCGCTTCCGGGTTTCTCCGGACAAACATCCATGACCCTAGAATCCGTCCAGCTGCCCGTCATGGCAAAAAGCGTCACCAAGATAGTTGACTTCACAGTGGTAGATAGCCCAGCTATTTACAACGCGATCATGGGAACTCCATGGCTAAACGCCATGAAGGCTGTTCCTTCAACATATCACTTGGGCGTCAAATTTCCAACCACAACTGGAGTCACGGCAATCTGGGGTTGTCAAAAACAGTCGCGACTTTGTTTCTTAGCGGAACATAAGTTAAGACAGATCACGACAACCTCCACGGTTAAACGCAAGCGCACTCAGCCTCTCGCCGAAAATGCCCCGACAAAGAGCACAGCGACATCTTCCGCAGAAGCAGATTCGGAAATCGGAACCATCCCCGATTCCGAAGACAACATCATAACTCAACTGGAAGAGAAAATCCCGACGAAGACGTCGACCCTGCGACTAAAGCGGTCTACGGAAAACTAACCGCCGAGTAAACACACTGGCGGCACAATCAGAACTACGAGATGCCTTGATCCTCGAAAGGGGTACGTAGGCAGCTCATCGAAAGACGAGTTCAGATATCCCCCTCTCAAAAAAGCGGGGGGAGTGGGTACATATACTCGTATACTCCCACCTTTTAAAATTTCCGATGCACCTTTGTAATCGAGTTATTTTAAACATAATAAAATTTTCTACTACAATTCGCATATTTTTACGTATCAAAAAAGGCGAGACATCCTCATCTCGTCATTATAGAATCAAAAAACAAAAAACAAAATGTATAATCTCGGAAAATAACGACGAGATGTCGTCAAAGTTAGATTCCAGGTTATATGAGCAACTATCCAAACGCGATAAAAAGCATAAAAGTTTATACTCCGCTCGTCGATTGGCCCCGATAAGCACATCAGCCGTCTTAAACAAACGCAACTCAATCATTCCTTAAAAGAATGTTTCTCTAACATCCGACAAAAGGATAAAAGCGCGCAATAAAAATCCCGAAATTTTGGTCTAGCACTTCTAGTTGGCTTAAAAATTGTCTCTTGAGAGATGCTCAATTCATATCATACAAGTCGAATAAGCCGAGAACCTATCGCAGACTTTAAATCGATGCGAATCAGGTTGAAATCATAACAGGAAAACTCATAGCCGGCTTGTCACCGCATAAACCTTTATAAATCGAAAGTAAACCTAAGTCTTGCCCTAAACCCAGCGCCCTGGTCTCTAACATCTCAAAAACATGATATCTAAAATGATATGAGATCCTAAAGCATGTCTCTCCGCTCCATATCTCAGCATTCCAAGTCGTTGCAAAACTTGCTCTGGACGTTAAAAGGAATACAAAAGATCGAGCGCCACGTTGGAAATAAATACGAGACGACAACTCGGATTTATTCCAAACAAACGAATTTTTTTAATAAACCCGCGGAAGGGATTCGAAGCCACCAACGGCCACTCCCAATATTACAATCAGGCTATGCTAGCCAGAATATAGTCATTAAGGCAACACTCGGACGGATAAGGATAGAAGGCCACACTTGGCCACACAAACAGAAAGATAAAGGGAAATCGCTTTCCCGACAAACGCCAACTTAAATCAATAAAGGACTAAATCCTCCAACGACGAAGCTCTGAATTCGCCCGCTGGATAGGTCACCTCGTCCTCGCCTCCCTCCGCCTCGGTCGCTACCTCCACCGTGTCGGGAGAAACTGGGATCGGCTCCCAGAGTCCCCAAATCTTCTCTTCGATTGGAGGAACGAGTGACTCGGCGTGAGCATACTCCTTTATACCATCCTTCATAAGGCTCAGCTCGTCCTCGTAAACATAGTCGCTTTCCCGCGTTCTCAAAAGAGTTCCGACCGAACCGCGACATTCACGAAAATCACCCACTGCAACATCGGCCGCCCTGAGGTTTTTGTACTCATCTTGAAATCGCATCGCACGATTCTTCATCTCGGCAACGATTTCTCTTTTGGCTTGCCTCCTCGCTCGGTGAATCTCCGTAGCATGGTCAGTGGCTGCCTTCAAATCCCGCTCCAAGGTCTCCGCCTGGAGTCGCGCAAAGTCCTTCACATTTTTCCTGCCTTAAAACGCCAAATTCTCCTTTCTCTGTGGCTCTCCGCTAAAGCCGAACCAAGATTGTTCATCACCCACGAATTTCGAAAAACAAATTTTTATTTTCTCGAAAAAGAAAACAAAGATACACTCGAATAAATTCGTGAAAAAGTTTAGGAAGAAAAAATGACTGACCCTATTGACCGCGCGAGAGCTCTCCGCGACTATATCAGGCATCTCTGTTTCTTCCGCAAAAGGAGGTGGATTAGGGTTGTTAGGAAGGCCGTCGAAAAAATCATCGAAGTTAGGAATTGGCATGTCGCTCGAGCCGTTTCCATCACTGAAACCAAGATTCGGATCCCATCCCGGAAGCTCAAAATCGTCAACGGAAAAATCATGGTCCTCAAGTTCAACGCCTTGTCTTTGGAGGACAATCCGGACGGTTTCTTAACCGGAATGCGCTTCGGAAGACGCTCCACGGGAGCAAAGTCTACGTCACCATTCGCCTCGAAATCGCGATGGTACAATCTAATCGCCCTGCGGACTCTCTTGCGAGTAAAAAAGGTCCACCAATAGTCACCACTCCTAAGTGTATCCCTCACCTGCATGATATCCCTTGGCCATGGATGCGCCACACGAACGTATGAGGTAGGATTAGGAACCGTCCGGAACATCGGAATAAACTCCTCCTCAACAGACGCGGCATCGAGTCGAACGAAAAAGAAAAAATGCCTCCATTGGTTGAAGTTAGAGGAGGTTCCTCTGATCACCGACATCATGGTACTAGGGGTTAGTCGCTAGAAACCCGACTCCGTAACGTATTGCACTCCTAAGAGCGCCTCGAAATGATCGGTAGTAAGAGATAAACCATGCTTGTAACTCAAAATCACGAGACCAATGAGAATCTCAAAGCTCGTAGGATTCAACTGGTTAAACGAAACCAGGAAACGGTCCAGCACGCAGACGATGATCTCGGGGATTTGAAACCAAAGGCGACAGCGCCGACAATACAGCTTCATAGCACGTAAAGTAACCCTCCGGAGGATTGTCAGCATCCTCCCCACGCCTAGGAATTCGAAGCTCGACCGCTTCCGGAACTCGAGCGTACTCTCGAAGTCTCGCAAGAAAAAGATCGGTAGTCTTGCTCGGCAGACCAGGCCATGCGGCTCGAGATCGCTTAATTGGGAAAGCGTCCTCCAGAGGACATTTGATTTGGTCGCTGCTTGCTCTCCAGTATGCATCGAGTTCAGCCGTATCCGGGGGAAAATAGTCTAACTCGGCCTTCATAACGAGAAGCTCCTCATCCTGATTACAGTCGGGAGAAGAAATCTTGGAAGTTTTCTTCTTGGAAGATTTTTTTCCACCTCTAAACATCTTTGGAATTTTTTAAAGGATTCTTTCTCAAAGAAATTCTTATGAAAGATGGGTGAATAAAAATGAGAGGAGTTACCTTCTCTTTTATAAGCTTCAGGAATTACTATTCAAACTCGAAATTTTGGATACAAACTTGGCCTAAAAACTCGCATAACGATAGAATCTTGCCAACCAACGATTCTAGCGTACTGGGGGGCTAAATGTTGGGGTCGAAATCGGACACGGCAAAGTTGGCATCCAAATATCCGTTAAAAAAATTATTAACTTAAAAATTTCTACGTTTTCAAGAACGAAAAACTTATACGAAAAAACTTGCAGGAAAAAATATTGTTTTAAAACAACGATTACTTAAATAAACGATACGATATTATCGAAGGTCCAAACATCCGCAAAGAAACATCTTAAAAGCATCGTTGCATCGCGAAGGTTTCGGACGCTTGGACGATATGTTTCAGTCCACGGCACAAACTCGGTCGCAATGGCGACCGAGTCACGAACAAGAGCTCGGTTGCTATAGCGATCGAATCACAGAATCAAGCTCGGTGGCTATAGCGACCGAGCTCCGTATAAGGCTTGGTCGCTATAACGACCGGGCTGCGGACAAAGCTCGGTCGCTATAGCGACCGAGCATACGTGCATCAACCGTTTTCCGAAACGTCCAAAGTCTTCTGAAACGACGATACGACGTAAAACTATGCACTCTCGACTATCCTTATAACAATCCTCCGTAAGCCACGGCTAACCATTCCTTGATTTCCCGATCAAATGGGATCATCAGCTTGGTTTACGATGAAACCGCGGAAAATTAACTTTATCGGAGAAATCGTAACAAACGTCTCATACCAAAAAACGGCCCAAAGGGTCCTAAACTTGATTCGAGGCCCACTTACGATTTTTTAAAGTCCCATAAACCTTGCAACGGATTATGGTTGGAGGATAAACATCAGTTTCCGCGGATAAATTGAAAGTTTCCGCAGATAATCATGAAGATGGGAAAAAATAGAATATCTCCATTTTTCGTATGATGACGTCTTAAGGGCAAAAGAGGAAGGCGTAAACCAACCTATGAGGGAGTATATAAGGAGCTCAAGGGCATAGAGGGAGACTTTTTTCAGAGCAAACTTAGCACTTAGAGCGATTTTAGGAATTTTTCCGTTTTTTGTTATTTCGAGCTGCGACGCAATTAGGGTTTAGCCGCTTTCGGGTATTAGACTAGGAATCTCGCCGACAGCTCTCGTAGCCGAAGCGCTCTTACCTTGTTGTAACGCTCATACGCAGATTCGGAATAAATCCTTCTTTCGCACTTTTTACGATTTCTTATTATTCTCGTTTTATATTCGTGTTCTGATTGCTTGGCGTGTGGTTTCTCAGATATCCTAAATAACTAAACAAGCAATGACAGATTCAGTTTCACACAGACGAAACATATTAAAACTAAACTATATTTGTTCGAAGTTCTAGATCATGTTCGAGAAGTTCAAAAATATCCCTCACCTTAGCAAATGTGGAAAATGGATTTCTATGAACTCCAGATGCTTGGATATATTCCAAATCTGAAATCAGGGCGAAATTCTGAGTCGTAACGTCTTTTGAACGGTTAGAAAGTGGGTCTGATCAAAGTCTACAGAAAAATCAACATGCTGGTCAAAAGTTTTCCTTGACCGAAATCGATTTTAATTGGACTGCCCGATTTAACCTTAACCGACATTAAATTAATTAATTAATTAAATCAACCGGTTTAATCCTAATATAAATCTAATTAATTTTAACCGACCAGTTTATCCTAACTGATTCTAAATTAACTCAAACCAGTCAACTAACCGGTTTACCGAGTTCACCGAGTCGACTCAGCCGAGTCACCAGTGGCGATGGCGGAGGGCTACGGCTTACCGGCGGCAGCGGCGCGTGCACATGCATGCACGGCAAAACTTCTAGAAGCGCGTGCTGCTTCGTCCGTGCCCCGATGCGACGAGAGGAATGCGATGAAGGTCTTGCATGCACGAAATTCTCAACGGTTATGGAGTTATGGTCGATTTACTAAAACGGACAAAAATAAACTTAAAATGCATGCGGTTCCAGCGGTTACCTAGGGTGATGATCGGTGGTGACGAGCTGGGCGTGATCGTGGCACACTTTGGCTCTGGCGATGAGCTCCAACGACTCTCTCTCTGAAAAATGATCACACCTCCTATTTTTTTCTTGATGCAATGGTGGAGAAAAACAAGGTTGGGAGGGGTATTTATAGGCAAAATAATGGCTTTCGGAAATGTGCATGAGCCTTAGCGTGCTAACAATTTCCGAGACCAAAATTGGGTTGCTACAATTCTCTCCCACTAACAAGGAATTCTTCCTCGAATTCAAGTCATTCGTTGACTGCCCAATAACAACATAACAAACCTCTGAAAAAACAATATGCTCTGTCGACTGAGATCTCCTCATGAATCCCATCTCTCTCCTAACAGACTCTGATAGAAACGGTCAATATTTCCTAAAATGCTTTCACTTGACAATACATAAACTCCACTGGGTGACAAGATGCATACCATCTCTCTAAGGTTAATGGGCGGCTGCTGCAAAATGAGCTCTAACTCTCTCTCAACCTTTCTTAAAATATAAATCAAATATGTAAGCAACTGCTCCAATCCGCTTCACAATAGAATATGGTCTCATATACCTCGGTTTAGTCTTTTTAACTTCCGAGTCTTAGATCCTCTCGGAAATGTTCTTATTTTCAGGTATACTCGATCACTGACCTGAATCTCCAAATCCTTACAGCGCATATCTGCATAACTCATGTGACAGTCTTGATTTCCCCAAGGCCAAACTTTGAGCGTGTCTATTTGCTCTACCTAATTGGAATCATTGGTGATCCTATAATCTGCTGCCCCCCCCCCCCCCCCCCCACACTTTTATCCATCAAAGTGGTGTACGCAAAGCCTTCTATAAAGAGTCTCATATGGTGTCATCTCAATAATCAAATGATAATTTTAGATGTAGTTAAATTTTGATAGAGGTAGATATTTCCTTATTCCTTCCCACTGTAAGACGTAATCCCTGACCATATCCTCTAAGGTCTGAAAGTCTCCTCTGACTGACCATCTATCCGCAGGTGATAAATCGTACTCATATGAACCTCTGTTCCGAGCGCCTTCTGAAAGACTCTCCAAAATGCAGATATGAATTTTGCTTCCCGATCCGATACAAAGCTGACAAGAACTCAATGTAATCAACAACTGATCAGCACTAGATGGCTTCTTAATTACTAGGAAATGAGTTAACTTGGTAAGTCTATCTGTGACTACCGATATGGTATCATTTCCACATATGGTGATTGACAATCCAGTAACAAAATCCACGATCACCATGCCTCATTTTCACTCTGGAGAAAATTGGCTCAACAATAAAATTATATGTAACTCATCCTTATATATACTCATCTGGTATGTCTGACTCTACGACGGTGATGTAGCCACAACTCTTTTCATACTAGGCCAACGATAGTAGAATTTCATATTTTTATACCCCTTGGGGTTCCTGGGTGGATAGAAAAACTTGAGTGATGGGTTTGCTGTAAGATCCCTTTTCCTAACAGTTTATCGCCTGACAAAATAAACTCGATTTCGGTACAAGTGCATCCTACTCGGAATTGATGATATCCAATCCTCTCAATCTCGATTTTCTTAACAAAATACATATCGCTATCCTGCTCTTGGCATATTCCCCACAGTAAATCTGTCTATCCCAAAGCTTCACGACCATATATGTATCCCCCTACTGAACTAAACATAATCTGGAATCTTGCAAGTGTTTCAGTCAGCTCTTGAACCTCCTTGGTTCTTGAGACATCGCTCATGTGCCTCTTCAAGGCATTTGCTACTTGGTTGACCATAGCAAATTGTGTGTAGTATCCAACCTGTAGACTCCTACCAACTCAAACCATATGTATTGCCAAAAGTAATACAAGTTTTAGTGAATGTAAAAATATTTCAGATTCTGATGATCCTGAAGAATATGAACTTCCTTCCCATACAATTACAATCTCAAACTTTAACGCAAATACAATTGCTGCTAACTTTAAGTCGTGCGTAGGAGGATTGGCCTCGAAATACGTCCCAACTGACCACAAACATAAAACTTAATACGCTTCCCGCTATGACGGTGATGGCAACAGGGATAACTTGGTATCTCATACTGGCCCCCTTGCTCACTTCTGGGACTATGAAGCCTTTCTAGACTTAGTCTTAGCTGCTTCAAAAATTATGCTCCTCTTCTAGACATGCCTCATGTTCAGCAGCTTTCTACACTAAATCTTCCAATCTGCAGTAAATGATGAAACAACAACTGTTGTAAATCACTACTCGCATCTTATTCAAAACTCTCTGATTAGGTATCCCTCTGAAATGCCACCTTCGATAAACCTGCGAAGTTTACTGATCTCAGCCTCATACTCTCAGATAGTCGTAGTATTTTGTCTTACATGCTCAATGGTGCTTTTCTTCTTATCCACAGCTTCCTTTGCAAGGTACTTTTTTGAACTTTCGCATAAAATCTGCAAAGATAAGCCTATCATGTCCAATGTGGCTCCATCGTACTCCTCCCCACAACACTACTGCATCTCCACGTAGATACTGCATAGCCAATCTAAGAGACAAATCTGGTAAGCACTCAATAAATTTCTAGCTTTCGTTTCAAACTCATTTCCCAATCATGTGCAGCTGTAGTATTCACTGTTCCACCAAAACGCTCCATATCCATGTTCCTCATCCGACTTGATGCTTATGCAATGACATGATCCTCCTACATCAAATAAAAATCCGCAAATTCTCATCATGCTCCTCTATGCTCTAGGAATATATCAAGGTCTCGCTGATGAATACAACCATACACTAATCCAAGTGCTCACGAAAGGATTTATTCTTAAGTAATTCACAAATGCTATCGGTGCATTCTTTAATCGAAATTATATCATTACAAACTCATAATGTCCATAAACTTGTACGGAAGGCCGTATTTCGTACATACTCCTCAACTATAACAGTCTGATGGTATCCTGATGCCAAGTCCATCAAAAACGATGAATCTCCATGCAGCTTAATCCAATAACTCATCAATACGCAAATACTTATCCTTGCTAGTCACCTTGTTCAAGCCTCTGTAGTAGATACAAATAATGAAATATTTGTCTTTCTTCTTAAACAGCAATATTGGCGCTCCCCACGGTGAGGTACTCGGCCTAATAAAACTCTTGTCTGATTTATTTTCAATATGCGGCCATCTCTATTGACACTAATCCGTATGGAACTTGTGAAAACGATGCTACTCCTGGTACCAATTCAATTGTAAGAAAGTATCCTCTGTCTGGTGGTAACCTTCTGAGACCTCAAATACATCCTCATACTTATCAATAACTACAAAGGTTCTGTGGACTAATGTCGTCCATCATCCTTCCTTAACCATCAAAATGGTCGCCAAAAATTCATTTGCTCCTCTGTCCAATAACTCCTCAGCATGTGCTACGGAGGCAACATACTCTCATCTTCTCCAAGAATATGAAGTCTTGCCCTCAGGAAAAATCAACACTAATCAATGTCATGACAATCAATCCATCTAAAGAATGACATCATAAAACTCAGTTTCATCTCTGACGAGACTCTGAATAACTCAATTCTTCCAAGCATAACTAGTACAACTTGATGAATATAAATAGCTCTCAAAGTCCTATGTCAGTTTCCAAAACTGACACATCTCTGAAATGAGTAACACAACAAAAAAAAAAACAGGCAAACTTGCCAAGTGTAACTCCAATATCAACACAACACGATCTGGTGCACCCCCAATCTGAAAATGATCCCCACGAGTTTACAAACCAAGTGTACCTCCAAAATAATCAATTTACACATACACCATAATAACACATGCCAATCAATGGCTCAAACCTCACATCACATAAACTCATGTAACAAAAACTCGTGAGATGATAGCTTGAAATTGGGTGGTGGCATAAATGTCATATATCCTTGGATTAATGACTAAAGAAACTGATAAAACACTGAGTTATCTGACAAACTAAGACATCACACATATGCTGGACATATGGTATACCGGTGTTTGCCGAAGTATGAATAACGTTGATTTTACTCATCGTCATAAAAGAGCTAATAAAATTAGTAATTACTAGACATAATGGCACTAAAATAATTTATAAAAACAATTTTTAACTTATTATATATATTTTTGAAAAATATTGAAAACCAAATCCTTTGACCGCCATCCAAGGACGGTTTCGTCCCGTAACCGCGCTCTGATTCCAAAATGTAACACATGTCACCTTCTACCTTGATGACAGTGTGTCAACCCAACACCTTGTCAAATAACAATATCTCGAAATACAAAAGCCCATATACCCAACTACACTCAGCCTAAACCCTATAAAAATCTGAAAGAAAAGCCAGTACCACCAAATCCATCCAAATATCACATGATTGTTTGTCTCACCTGAAATAGGGAAGAAAGAAGGGTGAGCGATAGAGGAATCACTCAATGAAGTATGGGATGCTAAACCCGAAGCGCGTGCACTTAGACATAGCACACCGAATAAATATAATTTAATCCTAATAAGTACAAACACGGTACCTAAACTACCAAACAACAAACAATGGTCCTACAAAAGGTGCGCACTCGCTGCCCCGTAATAGGCCATAAACTTAAAAACCACTCGAGATAGTGCTCGGACACCGCCATCATACGATTTATCGACACCTCCAGAAATACGGTCTAGCCGGTCAACTGAACCAGCCGTACCCTCCACACAATCTGACACACATGAAGACCTTCATGTAGTCGCCTCAAACAAAGCTAAAAAACAATTACATTAAGCGAAGCAAAATCAGTGTAGAACCATCTAACACCCTAGTTTCGGTTTAAGCAAAGAACCTAAATAACTAAACAAGCAATGACATACTAGATTTCACATAGACGGAACATATTAAAACTAAAATATATTTATTCGAAGTTCTCGATCGTGTTCGTGAAGTTCAGAACTAGCCCTCATCTTAGCAAATGTAGAAGAGTGATGTCTATGAACTCCAGATGCTCAAATAGATTCCAAATCTGAAATCAGGGCAAATTTCTGAGTCAGAACGCTTTTCGAACGGTTATAAACGGGTCTAATCAAAGTCTATGGAAAATTCAACCCAGTCAACCTTGACCAGAAATCAATTTGACCTAACCGACCGGTTTTCCTTAAACGAAATCGATTTCAATTGGACCACTTGGTTTAACCTTAATCGAAATTAAATTAATTAATTAATTAATTAAATCAATCGGCTTAATCCTAACCGAAATCTAATTAGTTTTAACCAAACAGTTTATCCTACCCGATTCAAAATTTATTTAAACCAGTCAAACCAGTCAACTAACCGGTTTACCGAGTTGAGTCACAGAGTCGACTCAACTCAGCCGAACTGGCCGAGTCACCGGCAAGTCACCGGTGGTGATGGAGGAGAGCGGTGGTTTACCAGCGGCGGACGGAGACAGCGGAGAACGGCGACGGAAAGCGGCGCAGCGGCGGAGATGATTTCCAGCGGCGGCATGTGTAATGCACGCGCGTGCACGGCAAAAGTTCTGGAAGCACGTGCGGTTTTGTTTGGGCTCCAATTGCGATATTTTTTGCAGCTACAGATTTGTCTCGACGATAGGAACGCGATGGTAGTCTTGGATGTACGAAATTCTCAATGGTTAGGGATTTATGTTCAATTTACTAAAACAGCCAAAACTAAACTTAAAAATGCATGCGGTTCTGGCGGTTAACTAGGGTGATGATCGGTGGTGACGAGCTGGGCATGATCGCGGCACACAGTGGCTACGGCGACGAGCTCCAGTGAATCTCTCCGAAAAATGATCACACATCCCCTTAGATCACTCTCTCTCTAACTTTCTTATTCTTTTCTTGACGGAATGATGGAGAAAACAAGGTTGGGAGGCGTATTTATAGGAAAATAATAGCATTCGGAAACGTGCATGAGCCTTAGTGTGCTAACAATTCCGGACACCAAAATTGGGTCGTTACAGATGTAGCAATTCCAAAGAAGACGGCTACCAACAACGAGAATGTTACACAAAAGCCAGTCGCAAGCTCTTTCTTGATAAACAACCATTGGAAACACCAAATTTTAAACTCACACGTCCCTGAAACCTCCCCATATCCAACCCTCACATCTCCAGAAAATCCTTGTCATCATGTCAATGTTGGAAACGTTACCGGGACGTTTCCGAGCTGTCCCTGTGAAGTCCCTGTTTCCAAAACGTCCCTCGTATGTGAGACAGTTGCTAAGTGTACGAAGCCGTGCAGCCTAGATTTTGGGAGACCACCAGAACTTTTGTGTAACAAGATGGTGGCCAAGGTCTATGGGTTTCTTAAGTCTGGTCAGAGGATTCGCAAGTTCAGATGGTTGAGTAACCTAATGTGTGTGCGCTTAATTGGAGTTATTGCTGTGAAAGGCAAAAATGAAAGAAGTAAGATCACTGATCGTAGAAAAGATTTAAAGATGCAAATTTTCACAGAGAATCACTATGGATATTCTTTGGTTTCAGTCACCTTTTAGACGAACATGGCCTGGTAGTGGAGTCCAGGAGGAAGCACAAAAGGGATGCACTGGCAATCATGGACAAGGTTTGTCTAAATAAGGAGGATGGCGGTCTGGGCTTTAAAGATATATATGATTTTAATACGGCAATGCTGGCTAAACAATTATGGCGGCTGATCGAGAAACCTAACACTTTATTTTCGCGAGTATTTAAAGGACGTTATTTCAGGAATGCTTCACCCCTTGATCCGGTTCGTTCGTATTCTCCGTCATACGGTTGGCGGAGTATTTCTTCAGCTAGATCTCTGGTTAGCAAATGACTAATTAAAAGGGTGGGAACAGGATCTTCCATATCTGTGTGGAATGGTTCATGGCTCCCAACCACTCGCCCGAGACCAGCAAACAAAAACCAAGTTACAAGTCCCCCTGATCTTACGGTAGATCAACTTATCGATGTCGAACTGAGAATATGGAATTCACAGGCAATTCGAGCTATAGTGGATCCAAAGGATGTAAAAATAATAGAAAGTATACCATTGAGCAAAATCCATAGGATGGACAGAGATGGATGGCATTTCACACAAAATGGGAAGTATTCGGTTAAATCTGGGTATCATTTGGAAAGGGTGTATCCAGATAAGGAAAAACCGCTGGCAGTATTTTGACCCACAGTGGATCTTCTCAAGGCGCACTGTTGGAAAATTCACTGTCCACCTAAACTTAAACATTTTTTATGGCAGATAGTGTCAGGGTGTATAGCGGTGAGGAAGAATTTACATGCTAGAGGACTATCAGGGGATATATGTTGTCATAGATGTGGCGTTTCAGAGGAATCTATAAACCATGCGTTTTTTGAATGTCCTCCAACACGCCAAGTGTGGGCCTTGTCCCAGATACCATCTAACCCAAACATCTTTCCATCTGAATCTCTTTATACAAATATGGATTATTTGTTCTCGAGAGTCTTACCGAAAATGGAGGATCATCAATTTGCATGGATCCTATGGTTAATTTGGAAAGGACGAAACAATAAGGTTTTTCGTAACTTGGATATCGATCCGACAAATACACTTAAACTTGCGGAAACAGAAGCTAAGCTTTGGCCGGACGCACAATTGCTCGCTATCCAGGTGGTAGATCGACCAATCCCGTGTCTACCAGTCATTCCAGGTCGTTAGTGTTTTACAGATGGTTCGTGGAAGGAGAAAGAGGTGTTTTCTAGTCAAGGATGGTATAATACCCTTGAAAGTTTTGCAGGGCTAATGAGGGCAAAAAATGTCAGAGCTTCTTTATCTCCTCTTCATTCTGAGGTGGAAGCATTAATTTGGGCAATGGAGTGTATGTGAAATTTACATCAGTTTAGGGTCACGTTTGCAACAAACTGTTCTCAATTGGTAAAGATGGTGTCGGTACCAGAAGAATGACCTGCTTTTGCATCTTACTTTGCAGATATCAAAACTTTACAGGAGAATTTTTACAGCACAGAGATCATATATGTACCACGCACACAAAATCTGAAGGCCGATAGACTAGCACGAGGGACTAGAACTCAAACGTCATTTGTTGTGCACATGGATGAGGAGCCACTAACTTGGTTTACAGAATCTATATGAATTTGTAATAGTCGATGATAAAAAAAAAAGATGAACATGGCCTTTAATGCATCGGATGAACAAAAAATATATATATGCATACTAAAATACCAAGTTTTATGCCAAGTCACGCATAAAAATGAAGCATATTAGAAAAAAACAATGTTCTAAAAATCGCTAGATGGTGATTAAGTGTTTTATAAAGGATTATTGTTTATGCGGATGCCTATACTAATTTTTCGGATGCCTAAAACGATTTTTAAATAAATCATTTTAAAAAATCGTTTCGTTTATACCCGATTTGTCGACTATGCAGACACCTAGGCGCCGCCTAGACTGATCTTTATAACACTGAAAAAAACAACTAGCATGATAATTATTGGCAAGGAATAAACATTAAAAACAGAGTCCACAACTTACACATAAAAACCCGTCTGTGTTCACAATCTATCTATCTCTCACCTTTCTCTTTTTCTCTTTCTAAAGCAACCACATTTCTCTTCCTTCTTCATATTCCTCACCTTCTGCAACATTAAGCTTTCAAGAAAAGAAGAAGAAGAAGGAGAAGAAGAAGGAACCATGAGCTCCTCAATCATGAAAACCCTTCAGATTCGTAAACCCGCTTCCCTCCCCGTGTCTTCAAGCACCGCCGAAGCTAGTGAACCTGGTCTTCTCCGTCGTCGTCTTTCTTCGCTTTCCTTAAATCTCTCTCGTAACCAGCCTTCCACTGACGATTTACACAGATCCAAGTCTGTCTCTGCCATGGCAGAGCAAAGAGGTAGTAGCTCTGTGAAAGAATGGTGGGAATGGAGTTGGTCACTGATTCTATTGAAGAAACTACCAGTCTTCTTCACAGATCTCGAGTTTAACGAGAACCAAACTAAGTCATCGTTGGGGAAACAACAGAGAGGCGGCTTTGCTCAGGTGTTCTTCAGGCTCCGATCTGAGATCCGCCGTCTCCTCCGTACTTCATCCTCCGACTCTCTCCCTCTCTCATGCAATCGATGATGTGGCAATCTTGCTCGTTGAAGGTTTTGCACTTTGGCTGTGTGGTGGATCTATTCATATTCTTTATATTCAAGTTCATGCTCATCGAATGTTTACTCATATTCTTTATAAGCAAAAATGTCCTTCATATGTTCTTACTTCAAATGTGATTGATGAAGTTGTTTGCTGTAATTCCTAGATCTCATCATGTTAAAAACATTCTTTTGTTGTGAAATGTATAATTATTTCATTTGTTTTGTACTAAAATCGATGCAATCAACGTTATAGGCTGGTGAGTCGGTGACGAAAAAGAACGCAATATTTTTTGATGAAGAACATAAGACGAAATTACTATCAGTGATAATAGATTTGTTTCTCTGTAATTCAAAAGTTTAGTTGAAAAATAAAGGCATGACTAGATTGAACGTTACTACTACAATACAAGTCAAATTAGAGCATTTGAAGTTCTGAATTAAAGGTCAAAACATTCGAGCTGATTTTACTTTTATTTCCTTTTTGTATTTTGCGTGAAAATAGGCATAAATAGCGTTTTGACGTGTTCATGAAAAAAGAAAGAAGTACAGTATCTACGAAACGTCGGCTATAAGTAAGGCTGTCATTATCTTTTGTGGTCGGTGGGGACAAGAATGAAAACCGCGTCAGCGATCTGGCTATTATCTGTCATTAACTAAGGGGCTGACCGGTTTTCCCGCTACCACCCGCAAACGCAGCTTTTGCGGTTCATAGCGGTTGTTGGCGTTTCGAAACAATCACAGAAAACGCTACAAATCGTTTCAAACCGCTCCGAACCTCTTAAAATCAAAAGCTGGTTCCAGCTAGCGTTTGCGGTTGCGGGCGGTTACGGGAGGGTAATTTTTTTTCTTTAAAAACAGAATAAATAAAAATAATACTAAAAATATCCGATAAAAATTTTCAATTGAAATAATAGAAATTGTAAAATGTATTCATATTATATTTCAATTTATATTATAAAAATTCAAAATTAAAATATTTTCTATAAATTTTTAAAATTGAATAATATGATTTTATAAATATAAATTTTATATTTATCATATTATTATGATTTTTAATATTTTTTATAATTACATAAAATGTAAATATTGTTCAATTATTATTTAACAGATGTTGCGTTTGATAGTTTACCAATCATAAGAGTCCCGCAAACGCAACAATTTCTAACAGCTGTACCAGTCGTACAAATCTCTAGAAAACACTTAAAACCGCAACCATCCACACCCGCAAACTCCCGCAGCCGCAACCGCAACCGTTGCGGTTACACCAGTCAGACCCTAACTAGCTAGCTGAATCTTAAGTTTTTCATTACCATATCTTTTGGACCGTCCTTGCCAATTTTAAAATAAGAAAGATAAAGTTACAAAAAAATTTAAAATAGGAAAGATAAGATTTTTTTTATCTATAAGGTATTATTCAAAATAACTTGAAATATAACGGTTGATTTGTCCGCATAATGGTCAAGTGGTAAACTGAGATCTGAAATTGTACACTTTTCTCAAAGTGTAAGCCTCCACCTCCACTAAACAAAATCGTCTCTATATGAGAAGTATATATTTCGATTTTGGTTTGTCTGGTAATCTGATGACACGCATTCGGCTACCTCCAAAAACATTAGTCGCAAAGCGATGTAAACTCGAATTAAACAATGCAGTGGCTCGTCGGAGAGAATTAGATATTGTAACACTATATGCCTTTATATTAAGATTGACTGGATCATCCGTTAAGATTTATCGAAAAATATCATTTGAATTCGATTTGATATGACCTAAACTGGATTGAGCATTCTTTTTGGGAAATTTCCTAAAATACAATTTTCATAATACCACTTTCATGTTTACACTAACTATTTTTACCGTCACTTTTAATGAAATGTTTAGATTTGAAGATTTAGAATTTTGGGTTTAGATGTGATGTTTTAGAGTTTAGAATATACAGTTTAGAGTTTATAGTTGAGGTTTTAGGGATTAGGGTATTGAATTTAAGGTTTAGGGTTTAGAGTTGAAGATTTAGGGTTTAGGGTTTAGAGTTGGGGATTTATGATTTAAAGTTTGAGGTTAGAATTCTGAAAAGCATATAAAACAAAGATATAAGAGTTTTTAATCTCTTAATGAATAAAATATTTTTGAAAATGTGTATTTAGTAGTAGTAAAAATGAATAAATGTACCTTCAAAATGGTATTTTTAAAAATTCCTCCTTTTTTGTTTAAGATCCCATGACCATAGTTCAATTTTATTTTCAAGCAGAAGTTTAGTTATGTAATATGTTACATTTGACCTAAGAGCTAATTAGTGGTTTTCTTTTGGTGAACAATAGTTCCAGCTTACCAGATTACATTAGTAATTATAAATATGATTCATCTATTATTCCCAATGAAAATTAACTACTTTTTGTAAAAAGAAAACAGTTGAATAGTTTTTAGAGAGATTTTTTGCTTGTTTTCATTTCCCGCTTTTAAAGTTCCGTCCTTTTCTATTTCTTCGGTTAGATATCTTGCTCCCGTCGTCGCACCGTCTTCTCGGTGGACGGTCGGCTTTGGCGCACCGATGTTGCTCCTTTCCGTCAAAGGAGAACATGCGGCTTCAGTTTGTGTGTTCAGTGAGAGGCTTTTTATGCTCCGGTTTCTTTTGGTTTGGTTGCGTATCTGTGGGTTTCGGCGTCGGATCTGGTGGAGCTCTCGAGTCGTCGAGATAGGCTTTCCGGCGTTTTGATGTGGTGATGAAGTAGAGGCGAGCGGCGTTGATTTGGGTGGAGATCTCGGGTTAAGCCCGGTGAAGTTCTCCGGTGGTCTTAAGTTGGTATCGGATCCGAGGATTCGCGACGACGAGTGGGTCTCGGTCGTGGTCTCCGGAGTAGACAAGCAACGGCGAGGCTCGGCGGTTGAAGATGATCGTGTAACACGTGTGCCCATCTGGTCGTGGATCGTGACACGTGGGTGTGTGCATCGAAGTGTCGGTGGAGGTTGGTTTTTGTGTGGATTTGGGTCTTGGCCCACTTTCCTTCGGTTTAGGCTGCCCAATTCTCGCTTGGGTTTTGGTTTAATTGGTTTGTATGAGATTTGGGTTTCGGTTTTGTATCTTTTGGGCCTTGGGCCATTAATATAATTCAATTTATGAAAAAAAAAGAATAGTTTTTAGAGAGAAAAAAATCCATTGAATAGTGAATTTGAAGTAAATCTAAGAAAAAATCATGCAGAACAGCTAAATGGCAATCATGAAATCCAATACATTTCACCAAACTATGGAATACACTAATCAAAGTTGACACAGAAATAATACAATGCATGTGCTGTGAATTGTGAAGAGTATATATGCCCTAATAGATTATTAAACAAGTGGGGAGCACATGGGATTTCCTGTCATGTTCCAATCTACCATATTGGGACCAATGTATGATTGATAATTTCGAACAACCTGAAGTTTGGTTCCAAAACATCACTTTAATTACATGATTTGAGACATATTAGCTCATCATATTCCACATTTCACATTCTTTTCATAGATAAATATGAATTACGTATATACACTTACTCGTTTCATACAAAAGTATTTGTACATAGAGAAATGGTGAACGGCCTAGATTTGTAACTTATATAACACATGCGGTTTATTGGAAGATGATTAATCTCTAAGAACTCAAAAAGGTTCAAAGCTTTTAACAATGGAGATGAAACAAAGCTCACCAAACTTTAACAATTGATACAAACAAACAAAACAAAAGAGAGAGACAATATAAATAGTCCTCTCACCTACTGATGAAACATAAGGAAACACTTTTTGCTTATTCATCCACCAATAATCATACAGTAGTTTTTCTTTAAACATTTTAAACTTAAACCTTCAAGGGATTCAGCTCCCTTCCTGCACCTATTAATCCGGTTTTCTCTTCAGCCTTCTCTGTAGCCTGAGCCGAGCAAATGGTTCAAATACACTGCTGTGTAGTGTGTAATGTGCCTACACATCTCTCATGCTGATGTTTAGGCTATTTCTCATTGTTCGTCTCCCGATACCAGCATTTCCCTTTTGCATCATCGCAACAAATTCTCCATAGTCAATCCGTCCATCCTGTAACACCAAAAAAAACATAAGTTTTATCAGCAAGAAGAGATGAACATTGGTTAAAAACATGTCAAGAGGCAAAGCTTTACATTGTCTTGATCAACTTCTTTGATTACATCTTCAAGAAAAACATCGGTCATCCCATGTTCCACGCAAGATTGTTGCAGCTCATCAATGGTGATGTAACCACTTCCATCTTTATCAAAGTACTGAAACGCAGAGACAAGATGCTCTTCTCTGTCTAGTTTATTCAGATGAATCGTCGCTGCAATAAACTCACTGTAATCTATTGTACCGCTGTTGTCCACATCAGCCTAAGACACAACAGAACAACTATGGTCATTGTCTGTCTATATAGAGAAAGGAAATAGTATAGTATTTATACCGCTTCCATAAGGTCTTGGATCTCAGTGTCTTTCAAAGTAGAGCCATATCTTCTCAGTCCAGCTTTGAGCTCATCAAAAGTGATTGCACCGCTGTTATCAGTATCCATTGCCTCAAACATTGCTCTTAAACCTGCAATCTCTTCTTCTGAGAGGCTCTCAGCTATCACCTTCAATGCCATCTTCTTTAGTTTATTCATTGCAGAAAACTGTTTGAGACGAGACAGAACAGCCGGATCAAGTGCTCTATCTGGTGCAACACCGTTCTCACAGATCCATGGATGACCTGAACAAAATAGTCTTATGTTGTGTGGTTACCAAAAAAATTGTAACCAATTATTGAAGATACAATGATTACGTACGCAAGACTTCATGAGCGGTCAAGCGTTCAGAGGGATTGGGGCATAACATCTTCCTGATCAGATCTTTAGCACTGTCGGATATCACAGGCCACGGATCTGACTCAAAGTCGATATCTCCTTTCAAGACAGCATCAAATATTCCTTGTTGTGTTTCTGATCCCAGAAAAAAAAAACACAAAACCAAACTTTAGGTAATCTCTTTAAGAGAAGTCATCTTAAGCAGCTATACACATACCTGCCCAGAAAGGAGGGACACCACTTAGTAAAATATAGAGTATAACACCAGCAGTCCACACGTCAGCTTCTGGACCATAATGTTTGAGAAGAACCTCAGGAGCAACATAGTATGGACTTCCAACTACATCCTTGAATATTTGGCCTGAAGTTTTAGTATAAAAACACATTAAGGCAAAGCAAAAGAAGCACTCTAGAGATCAAGAACAGCTGCGAAGTTGCAGCATGTACAATTTCAATGATGAGAAGCTCTAAATCAGACAAGATTCTTCATCAAAGCAGGCTCTATAATTTAGTATTTGAATACCTAAGATTAATGTCTTCTTAAATTCGTTGATATCTTTATAGATGAATACAAAATTAAGCACAAATGAATATATATAAGAAAACAATGAAACCAGAGTAGTTATCAAATATTCTCACTGCATCAGTAAACTAAATACCACATAACCTGGTTTGAAGAAAACAGAGAGACCAAAATCAATGGCCTTGAGAGAGAAATCATCATCCTTATTAACCAACAAAAAATTCTCAGGCTTCAAGTCTCTATGTATGACACCAAGAGAATGACACGCCTCAACGACACCGACAACGATCTTGGTCAACTCAGCAGCTTTCCTCTCGCTGTAATGACCTCTCTGAATAATCCTATCAAACAACTCACCACCAGCACAAACCTCCATCACAATGTGAACATACAAAGGGTCCTCATAAGCTCCTTTGATCGTAACAATGTTCTTGTGACCAGCCAAATGGTGCATTATCTGAATCTCCCTCCTAACATCCTCAACATCTTCCTTAGAAATCAACTTACGCTTGGATATAGACTTGCAAGCGTAGTCAACACCGGTTGCAACCTCGGTGCAGAGATACGTGGTTCCGAACTGTCCTTGTCCTAACTTACGGCTCAAGGTGTAAAGATCACGGATGTTAGGAGTCTTGTGACCAAGAACGTAGTAAGCTTGGTTGTCCATGTTACGCCGCATAACAGGTTCTTTCTCGGGGAGCACAAGGACAGGGATTTTGTTATTGTCTGTTTTAGGATCTTGGTCTTGTTCTGCGGTCGGAGAAGGAAGGGAGGAAACGTGGGTGGTGGTTTTGGAGTTTTCCTCGGGCCTACTACTACTGTTATTGCCCTCGTAGATTTTGTCCTTGAAAGAACGACGGCATGAATTGCCCATGAAACTTTATGTTCACTTTCTTCTTCTCCTCATCCAACGAACACTGTTGAATGGTGAAAGATTTAGACAAGAACACCGAATCAAAACCAGAGAAGCAAGAAAAGTATCGAAATTTGAATGAAATCAGACAAACCCACATCAGATCAAGAATCAGAAATCATAAGACGAGAGCTCCAGAAAAGTCGTATATTGAGAAGTTTGTTTAAATGTTCCATCGATCATTTGACAAATAATACACGAGGAATATGTAATTAAAGAGGAATAACAAAGACAGAGGATCTTGTACCAGAATAGCAAAACAACTTAGAAGACGATAAAAATGGATTAGGATTAAGATTCTGATTAAATTTCTGGGAAATGAGCGATGGAAGAAATGGTGAAAAAGAAAAAATGTTCGTCAACGCTTGTTCAAGTCAAAATAACAAAAGAAAAAATGTTTATTTCTTTATAATATACTTATATATTATATGTGTTGCTGTTTCTGATTGTGTAATTGGAAGCGTTGAATCATCAATCAGAGTGTAAAGATTTGTTAATTGTTATGATGACGGTGAAGGAGAGAGAGGATGTTCCCTTTCGGAAATGTCTTAAACGCGGTTTCGTCTCACCTTCTTCATTCGTCTCTTCCCATTTAATTATTAAACTAATTATCTCTTTAATTATTAAACTAATCATATCTTTTTTTACTCTGTCTAATGAATAATGATAGCTGCAACTTGCAAAGTAGCCTAATGATTTAAGAGTTTTTTTTTGTTTCATTACCTAGAGTATTTTATTATTCATATTTAATATTCTATCGTTTCAAAATAATATATGTTTTTGATTTTCACACATATTAAAAAAATACTTAAACTTTTAATCATAAATACATTTTTTTTCCAACTGATCATAAATACATTATTTTCCGTTATTAACTATTTTTTACAATTTATCATTATTATATGCACTAAAAATGTAAAATATGTATTTTTAGAAATAAATTTTTTTTCTAAAACATATATCATTTTGTAACGGAGGGAGTATCTTAGAAAAACAAAATAATAAAAATTTGTTAAATTATATTATATTTTAAAAATAAAATAGAAAATTAAAATAAATTAAAAATAATAGTTTCTAAAATTCATGTTTGTCAAGATAAATAAAAAGTTATAATATGTAACTAAAATTCCTTCTTTTTGTTAAGCCAAAGAAACACACATCATATATTCCAAAGAAACCCTCATCAAAAATCATTTCAATCTATGAAAAAACGTTACTTTTTACAAACTGACGATAGATTTTGAAAGAGAATGAAAGGATGAAAGGAACCTGACGTCGGAAAAATGATGGTTCTGATGATGGACAGAAGAAGACGAGGCGGATTTGGTGGATTTCGTCACTGTCTCGAGTTCTTTGGTTTAGGGTTTTGAAGGATTGATTTCTGATCGATTTAGGGGAAAATGAGAGACACTTAGGAAAAAAAGATTGTCTGAAAAGAGACACACGCGGGTCATGTCCATGAATCCAAGTTATTGTGGAACGGGTCAATTAGAGAGAAGTTAGATATATAAATATCAGATTTCATTAAGGACATTTTTGATTAAAATATGATTAAAAATATTATTTTTGATTGGTGGAATAATTTAGAAAAAATATAAAATATTATTTTTTATTGGTGGAATAATTTAGAAAAATTAATTGAGGTAATGGGGGCAATGGAGAATAAAGTCCTGAAAAGACATGAGAAGCAGTAGAACAATTTAACCAGAAAAGGAGAACAACATTAAAGGGAGAAGCATGAGACTCTTTCTTATAGTTTCTTTCATTGTCTTCGTGTTTCTTGAAACATATGGTTTTAACGATGATATGCAAGCTTTGCTCCAGCTCAAGTTTCAAGTTTCTGAAAAGAAAAGAGGTGTCCTGTCCTCCTGGAATAACTCTGTCCCTGTCTGCAACTGGGACATGGTTAGATGTGGCCTCAAACATAAGAGAGTTACTGGTTTAAACCTTGGAGGATTGCAGTTAGGGGGAGTGATATCACCATATATTGGTAATCTTTCGTTTCTCATGTCACTTAATCTCTCTGATAACTCTTTTGGTGGAACCATTTCTCATGAGGTGGGAAATTTGTTTAGACTTCGATACTTGAGTTTGAGCTTGAATTTTCTTGAAGGAGAGCTTCCATCCGGTTTATTTAATTGCTCTAGATTGTTGAAACTTAATTTACAGTCAAACCATTTTGTACAAGATATTCCATCAGAGCTAGGATGATTGACGAAGCTTGTTGTTTTAAATCTTGGCAAAAATAACTTGAAAGGGAAGCTCCCTGCATCTATCGGAAACTTAACATCCCTCAAAAGTCTTAGCTTGGGATATGCAAGGAGAAATTCCAGATGATATAGCTAGACTGAGTCAAATGGTTATTATTTCGTTATCAAATAATAATTTCTCAGGAGATTTCCCTTTCCATTATGTCTACAATTGGTCCTCACTTGAGGTATTATCCATCTCTGCTAATGGTTTATCTGGTAGCTTGAGGCCTGATCTTGGTAATATTTTACCAAAGATCCGAACGTTATTCCTGGGAAGTAATTATTTCACTGGAGTAATTCCGGCAACACTTTCTAATATCTCGAGTCTTGAAGCGTTGGCAATTGAGAACAACGAGTTGATAGGAAGTATTCCTTGGAGCTTTGGAAATATACAGAATTTGCAAATTATGGCACTTAATGGCAATTCTTTGGGAAGTTACTCTTCTGGAGATCTTGATTTTCTTGATGCCTTAACTAACTGCACCCAACTAGTGAGCATAAATGTTGCTCGTAATCGGCTCGGGGGTCCTTTACCAGCCTCCATCACCAATCTGTCCAGAGACCTCTCTGATCTACAGCTTGGGAAAAATTTCATATCTGGAAGCATTCCTGATGACATTGGTAATCTCATTGGTCTACAATCACTTGGGTTGCAAGAGAATATGCTGACCGGGTCACTCCCAGAATCTCTTGGGAAGCTTTCTGGTTTGGGGGAATTATATTTGTATTCAAATAGAATGTCAGGACAGATACCATTCTCCATTGCTAACATCACTATGTTAGCAGAACTATATTTGAGCAACAACAGCTTTGACGGAATGGTTCCTTCAAGTCTCGGTAATTGTAGTCAGATGCTATATTTATATTTAGGATTTAACAAGTTGACTGGTATTATACCTTGGGAAATTATGCAAATCCCCTCCCTTATCCATCTAGTCCTGGAAAGTAATTTGTTTACTGGCTCTCTGCCAAAAGATGTTGGGCGACTACAAAACCTTGTTTTACTAACACTTGGGAATAATAAATTATCAGGACAGCTCCCACAAACTTTGGGGAATTGTCTCTCGATGAAAGATATTTGGCTGCAAGGGAATTCTTTTGGTGGATCCATTCCAGATATAAGTGGATTTCTGGGTGTTGAGAGCGTTGATTTGTCAAACAACAATCTCTATGGGAGTATACCTAGATACTTTGCCAACTTTTCCTCGTTGAAGTTGCTGAATCTATCCATCAACAACTTTGAAGGATATGTGCCAATAGAAGGAGTATTTCAAAATGCTTCTACAGTCTTGGTATTTGGGAACAAAAACCTATGTGGAGGCATAAGGGAGTTGCAACTAAAGCCATGTCTAGTCGAAACACCTCCACATCATCCATCTCTTTTGAAGAAAGTTGTGATCGGGGTCAGCCTAGGCATATCTTTTCTTTTGCTATTATTGTTCATAGCTTCTCTACGTTGGTATAGAAAAAGAAAGAATGACCATCTTACCAATAATCAAACTACTTTGACATTGGGGCCCTTCCATGAAAAGATAAGTTATGGAGATATACGAAATGCGACTGATGGCTTCTCTTCGAGCAACTTGATCGGTTCTGGAAGTTTTGGCACCGTGTTTAAAGCATTGTTACCGGGCGAGAGCAATATCGTTGCAGTGAAAGTTCTAAACATGCAAAGACGTGGAGCGATGAAGAGCTTTATGGCAGAATGTGAATCTTTGAAGGACACAAGGCATCGTAATCTTGTGAGACTATTGACAGCTTGTTCTAGTATTGATTTTCAAGGAAACGAATTCAAGGCTCTAATCTATGAGTTCATGCCTAGTGGAAGTTTAGATGTGTGGCTGCACCCAGAGGAAGTGGAAGAGGTTCATAGGCCATTAAGAACCTTAACACTTCTAGAAAGGCTTAACATAGTGATAGATGTGGCTTCTGTTTTGGATTATCTTCATGTTCAATGCCATGAACCTATAGCTCATTGCGATCTTAAGCCAAGCAATGTCCTCCTAGACAGTGATTTAACTGCCCATGTCAGCGACTTTGGTCTCGCTCGACTCCTCCTGAAATTCGATGAGGAGTCCTTTTTCAACCAGCTAAGCTCATCTGGCGTCAGAGGAACCATCGGCTATGCTGCACCAGGTAGAACTATCACACATTTGCAATTATCAAATGAAGAAAAGTCATTCAAATTTTTATCTTACTCCAATTGTGAAATATTGGTGCAGAATATGGAATGGGAGGACAGCCATCAATACATGGTGATGTGTATAGCTTTGGGGTTCTTCTTTTGGAAGTGTTCACTGGAAAAAGGCCAACCGATGAGTTATTTGGAGGAAACTTTACCCTACACAATTACACCAAGTCGTCATTGCCAGAGAGAGTATTGGAAATTGCAGATAAATCAATTTATCACAACGGTCTGAGAGTTGGTTTTCCTATTTCTGAGTGCTTGACATTGGTTTTGGATGTGGGACTTAGGTGCTGTGAAGACTCTCCAAGTAACCGGCTGGCAATGAGTGAAGCCGTGAAGGAGCTAATCTCAGTCCGGGAAAAGTTCTTTAAATCTAGAAGAACAGCCAGAAGTTGAAGTATTTAAAGCTCACTTAAAAAGCTTACTCTGAGGCTTGTATAATCGGACGTTTCTCTCTATTAAACATAGCTAAAAAAAAAGATTGCAAAATATTGTTAATTTGAGTGTGTTATTTTGCAGACAATAAATTGTTGTCGTGTTATCAGCTTAAGTTGTTATACAATTGGGAAACGTAAGAGAATCTTACATAATACCATAATACGTTTGAAGTTTCAGATTCTAATGTTGAAAGAGAGAAAATATACTCTTCTAAGCTTCACACTGACACCTTAGTTGCATCCACTGGTTTCGGCACACCTCCACTGGTAGGGCTATAGTATCCAAATTGTATAACCACTGGTTAGATGAGTATCAGAGGAGAAAGATTAGAGATTCGGAGAGATGTCTACTTACAATCCACTTAAGACTTTGATAGCGTCATAAAAGAACCACTGCAAGGTTATGACAGGTCCAACAATCGTTATTCGAACAGGAAGACTTCTGGTGAAGAGACCAACAAACCCAATGTTTCTCACAGCCTGAATGAAGCTCAAGCAGTAAGAGATATCAATCTATAAATAGTTTCTTTGAGTGATGTAAAGATCGAATCGTTTACGATGGTTAAGAGTCTACCTGCAACACATTCTTGGCTTTGTTGTTGTAAAGAGACGAAACAACCACATCTGCAGGGTTAGAGATGACTGTACCTACGGCTCCAGCAGTATAGCCAGCAAGACATGTGACACCAAGTTGTTGAGCTTTAGAGCAATCTTGCTTCCTTTTCTGGATAATGTTTCGATATATAAACTCAACTGACTGCTCAAACGTTGAGAACATCACCATAGAAACTGAAACCACACAGGAAAGAGACACAAAATCAACAAGTATGTTTTTAGTACAGAATACAACCAAGTCTACAGAAAGGCTGATATGCATCAATAGCTCAAGTATGTGTCTCGTATAGTAAAATTACATGGAAGATTGCGACACCAGAGAGGAAAAAGTCCCCTGTAGAAGCTGCATTTTGAAGAAATAAAGACTCAATGACTAACCCAAAGCAGAATGATTGTTGAGTTAAAGGGCTTACCCAGCAAGACCCTCATTTCTATACACTCTTGGGAACCCATCAAGCAACCCTTTTGCAAACCTGGGCTGCGTCTGAACTCTAACTTTTATAGCTTCAAAAGGACACAAGGCCATATCTGCGAATATCTGAGCAGAAGCACTACTGAGAAAATATATGGAAGTTTTCTTGTTGTTAGGCAACACATTGCTGTAGAGTGTCTTGAAGTACTCATAGAGTCCAAATCTGCACCCGCCTTGAACACCATAGCCTAAAAGTTTCCCTGACCAACCTCTCCAGAGATAGGAATGTCCATGCTCTCTCAAGAGAGTTGAGAAACCTGAGGGAATGCTATTGTACTTCACAGGATTCACCTACAAAGAGCGTGTGATCTATCATTGATTGTTCAATAATGATGATCCAATTTGAGCACAGACAAGACCAAACACAGTAACTCTAGCAGTTTTAAACATCATTACAAGAAACAAACAAGATTATTAGAGACTTTTAGTATCAAAATGGAATTAGCTTCAAGAACCCATTTCAAGAAATCAAGAAACGAAACCTGCATATTGACTTTGAGGACATCAAGAGGGGTTATAGCCAGATGTGTTGTTCCGGCACTGATCATTCCTCCCATGGTACAAACGGTGTAGAACCAAGGAGACGACAGTTCATCGTCTAACTTCCTCTTGACACTTGTCATCTTCTACAAAAAGCTGTTCTTTGGCGTTTCTCCAGAAAAGCCAAAACCCAGAAATCAAGAAACACGTCAGGAGAGGGTCACATGAAAGCTATCGAAGAAGGGGGAAAGAGACTACGTGGAGGGTTCTCATGTCTGATGGTGATCCTTTGTCCACGTCCCACGGACGGTAAAGACAAGACCAAGAAGGAAACAGAACACTCTCTTTTACTTTTAGAAACAAAAAAAGTTCCAAGCTTTCGGGAACGAGTTAGAGGAAAAAATGTAGTCTTTTTGGGAAATGAATGTGTTCTGAAGCAGATTTTCATCTTAGGTTTCACGCCGGCAGATAGATTCGTTTCTTACTGTTACAGAAAAAAAATTTATGTCTTCTTTGTAGAATTGGGCTTTTATGGGCCTTTAGTTAGGGCTATTCTTTGTTCACGCCAATAACCTTCATCTTCGTTCAGTATATAGTTATAGACTAAGCTTGTCTTTTGATCAAAAAAAAAATAAAGACTAAGCTTGTCTGATTCCCTCTTTGAGTGGATGTGTGCTTAATTATGCTTCGGCTTCACTGATCAAGTATTCAGTTGCAAGCATTGTTTGACAGTGCCACTTATTGGGACTATCATGTGACCTAGGAGAGCTCGGAAATGCCACCATTGAGCTACTTTTGCAAACCGGTCCTTCCGTATATTTACAGAATCGATTTGAAGTTCAAAACTTTCCCAAGATAAAATGTGGAAGTGTAATAGTTAAGGATAACCAAAACTTAATAACTGGCTTGAATTCATTCCAAAAGAAGCGAGACTACGATAGCTACAACAGTTTTATTTGAATTCACAAACACGTTAAACCATTGAATTTACAGTGCCCTCTCTCTAACAAAGTCTCAGAATAAACCATAGGCATACCAAAGGAGACTAAACAAAACTCAGAGTACACTGTCACCTCTATGATTCTCTACCTCAAGTTGACAAAAGATTTAAACTTGGAATCTTTTATTATCACAGTCTAGTTCCAATCCCATGAAAATCCCAGTTTAGGTGATTCTGAACACTATTTTTCTTCCTTCTTTGTTTCTCTCAAAGCTTCTTTAGCTTTCTCTCATGCATGCGCCCAATGTTTCTTAAATAACATTATGTTATGTTTTGTTCCTGACTGAAATAGTGAAAATCATGGACTTCCTCAGTAAAGCTGATTAGTGGAGTGGGATCAGAACCAGCTGACCTCTGAAACAATGTTTGTCCCTCTTACAACTTAAAAGTAGTTCTGAAGTTAAAAGTGTATCATACATCTAAATCACTGTGAATGCTCTAGTTTGCATGACTGGTAATATGTATATATTCTTTATCCAAATCTGCATCTAGGACAAAATCCCATTTTGCTTACAAATGAGGTGTATGTTAAAATATACATCAGATGAACAGATCATAAGAACACTTCTTTTTCATATTGGTGTGGATGAGATACTACTATTTGCATTTATAGAAAGACTGCTTCTTTTGCGCTTAAACCTTCTCTTGGATTCCTCTTCTTTTTCATCAACATATGCTAGAAACGTCTGCAGCTTTTTCAAACGAGAACTCTCTGGTGAAGGTATATCCTTTTCTTCTTCTTTTTCTGGCTTGTGTTTGATGAAGTTGCGGACTATCTTGACGAAGTGGATAAAGAGAGCGACAAGACAAGCGATACCACAGACAAGGAACATCCCCCAGAAGCTATGCACGTTGAGCTGTTCTGAGTCACCTGACTGAGACCCGTGTGGGCTGCTGCAGTTAGATTTGGAAAGCCATCTATCATGAATCCTCTGAAGCTCCCCAGTTTCAGATAGACCAAGAATTGCTGTTGACATGTCCACTGCTAAAGGAGAGTCTCTTGGGAATGCCTTTTAAACAGAGAAGCAAGATCAGATTATTGTTCAAACATGCTTTTGGTAAAGAGAGAAATGATTCAAAAGATGACTCACAAATCCCCAACCACATCTGGTGAACTCTTGACCTCTGATGGCAAACATGCAATAATCCGAGAGGAAGAGATCAACATAAGGACGTTCATCAACAATCGCTGCAACAGTACCGTTTTGAAGCGCAGTAGCGTATTCTTGAGGAGAGCCGAGAGCTACAAGTCTTGATCTGGCGATGTTGAGCTCGTCAATCATATAACTTTCAGCAAATGAACCAACCTGGAAGCCAATACGACCACTGCTGCTGATGAGTGTATCAACTCCTTTTATAGGTGAGTTTAGCTGTTGCACTGTAAGAATCGATGTCAGACTCGCGGTGTAGCTAGATGTAATGATCAGAACCACAAAAAGCCATATCAACAGCACCATGCGACCAAGTGTGCTCGTTGTATTCTCTCCTGATAGTTTGATTTCATAAAAGATGTTAAAGAAAACTTCACATAGTAAGTAACTAAGCTTGAAGGAAGGAGGGGTTGATACTTACTGTGAGAGAAAAACATAGTCGAGAAAGTGAACCTGCATTGTTATAAAAGATTTAAAGCTTGTATTAGCTATAACAATAAGATGAGTCATGTGTACTAACCAGATAATGGTAATGATTTGTCTCCTCGGGGGACCTCGAAACTCATCGTTTGTCCGGTGTTCAAGAATCCATATCACAGCTCCAACGACCATGAAAAAAGAAGCTGTCACAGCCCACATAGGAGGAGTGAAAGGGCGTAAGAAGGCCCAAGGATTTTCGTTAGGTGCTGTGACAGGAGCCACCACAACAAGTCCTGACTCAATGTAAGGCTGAGTATAATCCACAATCCTTGTTCGTTTTGTGACAATGGCTATATCTCCTACAGCAGCATCGAAGTCAACCCCATTGGTAACCTTGTCGATCAGATCATTGTAGTTTGGATTCTGGAGACCGTCTCCGAAGAAGATGAACTCGTGAGGAACCGGATAAGAAAGCAGTTTCACCGCAGCTTCAAACACATCAATGCAATACCCTTGCACTTTGTGGCTGCTTCCGTTGACCCTTGAGACAAAGTCCTTGAAGCTTGCTCTATCAGGAACACCGATCCTCAACAGCTTCCCGTTGTTAGGAAAAACCCATCCACGAGGAGTAACCGAAGTGCCACCAGGCCAAGTTACAGACTTCAGATGCTGGTTTGAGCTGGAACGGTTTGAAGGTTTGTTATAAAATGATTCAGGAGGGACAACAGAGAGACCAGAATGGTTAGACCAGTAACCTATTTGGTGAAATCCTCCATCGACAACATTGATAATATCATATGAAGGCTGCACCATTGATCTGTCTCGATGAAACTGAACCGGACCTGTTAGACCAGACATCTTTGTATGTATAATGTAATCAAGAAGTTGTGGCCCTTCATCAAATCTGCTCAATGCACTTAGATTCAACGCTTCCCCTTTCAAGCTGCTTAACTTTGCATCATGAGAGAAGGTTAGATTACCTCCAGCTTCTAGAAATGACTTCACAGCTTGTGCAATGATCCAGACCGTATCGTAAGCATACAAACCATAGACATTCAACCCAATAGTCTTGTTCTTCTTCCACCGTGCGGCAAAGTCTCTTTTCTTTCTTGAATCAGGCGTGTGAAGACGCAGTGCTAGAACTCCATTGAGAGATTTGAGATCCAAGGGATAATCTGAGTCTACCAGAGAAGACAACCAAGTTGTAGCTATCCAGACATAGCCTTTCTCCATCATCCCTAGTCTCTTTGCTTCCTCAAAGATCATTTTCCCTGTGTTTGGGAAAGTGTTCACAACGATTATCCGAGACTCCATTCCACGGATCTTAGTCAGCTCCTCTATGATCTCAGCTGGACTAGTAATCACAACATCCAGTGGAAGCACCGCCTTGTAAGAAATCTTGCAACGCCTCTCTTCAAGCTCATCACCTAACGCTGTTACACCGTTTCTGCTGTTATCATCATCGTTATATAAGGCCACTACATCCGACCAGCCGTAGTATGTGATCATCTCTGCAATGGCCCGCATCAGGAACAGATCGCTAGGTGCTGTTTGGACAAAGAATGGGAACTGGAGTGGAGAGAGGGTAGGGTCAAGAGCCGTGAATGACAACATAGGAACAGTAAGCTCATTAGCGAGATGAGATAGGACATGAGCCATGATTGATGTCTGTGGACCAATTATAGCGACTACATCAGTCTCCATGAACTGCAATGCTGCAACAATAACATGTGTTAAGTAAAGTAAGTTTTCCATATGGGGATATAATGAAAACAAGATTGTGAGCTTTTTTCAGTTCTAACCTCCCATGATGCTGAGGAAACCACTGCGTTGAGCATCACTGATCATAATACGCAGCTTTGATCCACCGAGGAAGGTAGGATCAGAGTTGACATCTTCCTCAGCAGCTTTGAAAGCAATACTTGCAGTTTGGCCGTACATGGTGCTTACACCGAATATAGCACCCACGTTAATCACAGGAGGCCTAGAAGTAGAAGCTCCCTCTGAAAGTAAACCAAGAACAATGAAGCTCAACAGAAGACAATTCATTGCTTGGTTCCTTAATATGGATCAACAAGAAAGAGAAACTTGAGCTAAACCCAAAACAAGTTTTCACAGGGACAGAAGCAAAGCCAAGTAGCTTTCAGTTTTAAACAGTGAGAAGGGAACTGAAAAAAAGTGTCACGGGAGGTTAAGACGGTGGAGATGGGTGAGCGGCAGAGATGATGCCAAACCCCAAAACCAATTCATGCTTTAAATAAACAAACAAAAAAGAAAGATTTCGTGAGGGCGTTGAAAAAATAAAAAGCTTAGAATAATAATGGCTGGAAAGGGATATAGACCAAGACATGAGGAACAAGCAAGAGAAAAGAAAATGACATTGAAAAGGGGAAAGTGAGAGGCTTATTCAATGAAAAAGTGAGTATAAAATAGTTCAAAATTAGAGAAAGGAACAAACTTTTTCTCAGTGGGATTTGAAAATTTCTGATTACTAACAAACAGAATCTATGGAGGAGACACAGCTTCAGGATAAAACGTGGGAAATGACATGGCTAACAACAACAAGTGGTCACCGAAACGAAGATCTCCATTATAGTATTTTGGAATAAAGAAATTGACAAACACTGAAACTGTGAAAGTGGACCACTTCTGAAAACACTTGAAGAACTTGAGTATATGATTAAGAAAAAGTTTTTTTTTTCTTACTACTTGTAAATATTTTTATTGAAATTGGCATGATACTTTTTATTGAAGTTAGCATGATACTTGCTATTAAATAAAGAGAGAATATAATTGAGGAAAAAAATACAAGATGTGTTGTGAGTGAGTACCTAATTGAACAAACCAGTGCACGATGAAAAGAATGAAATGATGAAGGATAAGAATTTTATTTGGAAGACACACCGTGTGCAATGATACAATTACAAGTGAATGGGAATATCCACTAAAATTGGACCACAAACCAATATCATCAACGCACTCCGATTAGTGAACTTAAAAAGTATTCCACGAGTGACAAATCGACCAGAGACAAATGTATGGTCTATAGTGTGGGTGTACGCCTAAAACATTCAGTATCAAAACAAAAATAAAACTATATCTTGAGCGATCCAAACTACAAAAATTGGTATCACAATTCTTTTAATACCTGCAGTGTACTTTTAGCTCATGAGTTGACTAATCTTTTGAAATCACTCAGCCTCTTGAGGAATGGTGAATGTCCACCCTGGAAAATCTGAATCCTCAAACAGAGATGTTGGAACCGCTTTGTAGAAGGCTAATGGAACTTGTTTTACCCTTCTCCGAATCTGCCATTTTTAAATATATATATATGTCCGTTTAATGGGATTTGCTTTCGCACTAATTAAAACAAGGAGTTTATGCATAAGAACCAGAAAGCTACCTCGTCCCCAAAGATGGTGGCATATGAACCAGAGCTGAAATCTTCTATTTTCATTTCAGTGGTTTTCGCTCTGATGGTTAGATCAGTTTCCAGCGATGAAACAAACCTACACAAGAAAACGGGGAGACACCAAGGAGATTACTACATGTATAAAACAAAAGAACTTCATTCTTTTTGTTATTATCGTTTGGTGAGTGAAATATACCTTGAAACTGGTGGGCAGTAATGGTGGCGCAATGTGTCAATCTCCCAAAGGGAACTCCCTGTTAACAAGTAATGAATATCATCAGCTCTCTTACGAAATGGCCTCACAAGGAAGCAAAACAACACCCTCACAATCAGAGCTTCATTTTGTGTGTGAATCTAGAGAAACAGGGAAATTTAATCAAGCTAATGTATCTTGTTTATGCTACAGTGCCACCATTAAGAAAGTAGAAATCTAGAAATACACAGCATAGATAATACTTTTGGATTAATATGCTTGAGTTGTGTATAAGACTGAGAAAGTCAAATACTTACTCATGGCACCAGTTTTTTTGAGATCACATTCCTGGTTGTTGAAATAGTCGATACCAAGCTTTTTGATGGTCTTTGGTCGGCTCTCATTGGATTCTTCATCTTCTAAACTGGCTTCATTGGCGGTTTCAACGGTTTCCTGCACAAAAGTGACCACATTTGTGTCCATGCTTTTATTCAGTCATGAGCGATAATATCATAGAATTTAGTCACTTTCTAATTGTTGCATTTTCAAGCACTATACCTGATGAACAAGATGGTTGATTGTAGGATGTCTTCGCAACAGGTTGTAGATCAGAGCCGTAATGACCAAAGATCCCGAAGGAGGAACAGAAAGTGACAATCTGCTTAGTTTCTTTGCGAATGAAGCTGCCAGATATGCCGGGAGCAATGAGGACCTAAGACAAGCATCAAGAAGCTGCAGAAATCGTTTCAGATACCGAGGGAACACGATAACAGATTATAAATTAGTAATTCATAGTCACTCAGAATCCGGCAATACCTGAAGAAATCTAGCTCGGTGCTTAGCCACAAAGACCGAAGGAACCAGTAAAGCATAGAGTTTTTCATAAAAATTGGGATATTCCAAACCATGTTCCGTCATGAGGATGAAGAGGCTGCTTAGAGCCATCACACTAACAACTCCCCCGATATCATATGATTTTGTTAGGAAGTCGCTGCAAGTTGAACAAGTATGGTAAAACATATATAAGCAATTATCAAAGGAAACAATGTACAAAACAATAAAAGCTTTGGTATAAATGCCTACCATAACATTGCAGGATTAGACAGATGGGGAATGACTGTCTGGTGAATACTAGCAAGAACCTGAGCATCACCAAGATAGCATATTGGTAAGTTAATCCAATTCCAGACAAAGGGTTAGTTGTGAAAGTAAACCAGCTAACCTCCTTGTAAACGTCAAGGGGAAGTGGCAGTCTGAGAAATGAGATCCATGCTTTAGTGAACTTCAACTTCATCCTCTTGGCAATTGTAGTCGGTGAAAGAAGCTAAAAATTAAAAAGAAAAAGTAAGCAATTGTATTCACGGATTCAGTATATTTTAGTAAATGAAAACTTACATTGCCGTCTTGATCTTTGTTCTTTTTTTTTTTTTTTTCGGTTTCACACTACCACTTTCATCTGATAATTCATTAGCAAATCTTAGAACAGATGGCGTCTTTTAGACAAAATTTGAAATAAATAGTCAAGTGAAACATCCACCTGAACCACTCCACATCTCGTGGTCAGATTTTTCAGCTTGTTTCTGAGGTGGTGGAATTCGAGATAAAACTTGATAGATCCTGCGAATGGAGAGTTCCAGGCTACAATCCAAAAACAAATTCCATATCATGAAAGTTACATTCAAACAGTCCCAAAGAAACGATCAGCAAATACAACAAGTTGTACAATAAAAGCATCGAAAATGTACTGATACTAACCTGTCTTTCGATCCATTCTCAGTCTCACTATTTTTTATCACAGTTCTGTCACCTACAAAAGGCCAAAAACCCACATCAGTTACACACACAAAACAAAAAGAAAGTAACAGATTTATGTCAATAAGAAAAGGAGAAATAAGCGCACCAGACACAGCTGATGCTTCCAGAGTTTTCACAAACTTCTCCATGCTGATGTATGTAAAATAGCTAACACAAATGGATAATTAAGAGTCAATCCCAAATGAGCAAAAAATAACATGCTAAACCAGAAGAAAGAACAAGATGAACACATATAAAACAAAAGGGCTATCAAACAACATACCGAACATCAATGTAGTTGAAGTACTTTGAGGTAAGTATATCCAAGAATATATCAACATCAACTGCAGAGTGAATCTGCAAAGACAACAGTAAAAGCATTACAGCACTGCAAATAATGAGCCAAATAACATGAACTAAAGAAACTTACAATAGCATTAAGTAATCTGTGGTAGATAGAAGAGTGAAATCTTCCCGCATTCAGAAGCTTTACAAACTCCATTAAAGTGCCCAAAACAATATCCTAAAAATAAACATCATTGTTAAGTCTACATGAAACGACGACGTTTGACTGCGATGCTAAAACAGACAGAGACAGTGAGTTACCCTTAGAGTATCCTCTGATTGCTGAGAGACAAGAACATCGAGTAGAACCTTCACGAACTCGTCAAAGTTCGATCTTAGCCACGCTTTGAAAATGACTTCAGGGTCTTCATCGACTTCAGCTGTCTTGGTCTTTGACGAGTCACCGTCGTCTTCTTCGGAACGAGGTCGTTTCGATGAAGAAGGGTGTGAAGAAGAGGTGGATGGAAGCTGAGAGAGAAGAGGAGTGAAAAAGGACTGGAGTGAGAGGAGGGATTCAACGACAAACTGCGGCGGAGATTCTGGTGAGATGAAGGAGAGAAGGAGAGGGAGGTTGTTTATGTGAGTTCGAGATGAGAGTAGGTCGCTGCCTAGTGACTTGAGCTCTTTCAATGTGTAGTTTTGTTTCTTCTTTTGGTTCTTTGAGAGAATCGACGCCATTGTTGAGTCTCCTCTGGTTTCGTGGCGGAGACGGAGGGTTTAGCAGAGGAAGAGAGGCGCAAGAAAAACCTAACGATGCAGTTGAAAATAGTACGACGTCGTATTGAGCACTCGCGAAACAATGAATATATACGGGGTCCCGTAACATGTGCTAATATTAAGATTTAGCCCCAACATTTTTAATTTTCAGTTATAACCCCACTAAAATGTGATTGCGCTACAAAGTTAAATCTGAAATCCTAATCCAAACCTGTAGTACCCTACCCAACCCAACCTGAAAAACTGACTCCAAAACTAGAAATCAAATAAATATTCAAAATATTTAATTAGTATTCAAAATAAATATTCAAACCCTAAATTTATATTTTAATTCTCATTATTTGAATTAGAATCAATTCCAAAACGGATTTAAACATGGAAATGTTATTAACTAAAACCAACCAGATCATATAAAAACCAGACTGGAGTCTACCAAGATAAACCCGATCCAAATGTTCAGACGCTGTTAAGTAAATACTTAGTATTATTATTAACCCTACGACTACTGATGTATAAATACTTTTCCCATACTCAATATTACAACTATTCAGCGTATTCTATATGGTATCAGAGCTTGAATAACCTAAAGCCGCCATACTCTTTTCAAAAAATTTATGTCTTCTTCACCATCATGTCTGCCACAAACTCACCGATCCTTACCACTGAGACAATCGTGGTCTCTCCGACAGCTTCTATTCTGAATATCAACATGCACAACGTCACCAAATTCACCGGCTCCAACTTCTTAATGTGGAGTAGACAGGTCCATGCCTTACTTGATGGCTATGACCTCGCTGGTCACCTTGAAGGATCCATTGTTGTCCCGCCTGCAACAATCACTACTGATGATGTTGTCACACCTAACCCCGCCTACAGCCTCTGGAAACGCCAGGATTGTTTGATCTACAGCGCTCTGCTTGGAGCAATCACCACCACGATTCAACCTATCCTATCAACTACAGCAACCGCTTCTGAGATCTGGACCACGCTGACGATGACCTATGCTAAACCAAGCCGAGCACATGTTAAGCAAATTCGCCAACAGATCCAGAACTGGAAGAAAGGATCTGAGTCCATCAATGAATATTTTCAGGGCCTTACCACTCGTTTTGATGAACTCGCCTTGCTTGGAAAGGCACTGGACCATGAGGATCAGATCGAGTTCATACTCAATGGCCTTCCGGAGGAATACAAACCATAGCTGATCAGATTGATGGTCGTGATATTCTTCCCTCTTTACCGGAGATTCATGAGAAGCTTCTTAACCAAGAAGCCAAGCTTCAAACTCTCACCACACCAACTCCAGAGGCTCCTCCAGAAATAATCGCTATCAGACCTCTCGCCGCGGTGGTTACAACAGTAACAACAACCGTGGTAACCAGACTTGGCAGCAACAACAGCTTACCACTTCCAGTCAACAAAGCAACACTCGTGGATACCAAAGGAAGTGTCAGATATACAGTGTTTTTGGTCACAGTACTCGTCGTGTCCGAAACTCCATGGCACTCTTCCTGCGACTTCAAACCAGCAGCTTTCCATGCCAAACTCCCTCCTCTACCAACCTCGGGCTAATGTTGCGCATGCAGCACAGTATAATCTGAACTCTTGGCTGCTTGATAGCGGTGCGGATGAAATATATCGTCATTGACTACCACTACGTACGAGGACAGATACAGAACCGTCTTCTGGAAACGCCAGGATTGTTTGATCTACAGCGCTCTGCTTGGAGCAATCACCACCACGATTCAACCTATCCTATCAACTACAGCAACCGCTTCTGAGATCTGAACCACACTGACGATGACCTATGCTAAACCAAGCCGAGCACATGTTAAGCAAATTCGCCAACAGATCCAGAACTAGAAGAAAGGATCTGAGTCCATCAATGAATATTTTCAGGGCCTTACCACTCGTTTTGATGAACTCGCCTTGCTTGGAAAGGCACTGGACCATGAGGATCAGATCGAGTTCATACTCGATGGCCTTCCGGAGGAATACAAACCATAGCTGATCAGATTGATGGTCGTGATATTCCTCCCTCTTTACTGGAGATTCATGAGAAGCTTCTTAACCAAGAAGCCAAGCTTCAAACTCTCACCACTCCGCCATCCTCCACTCCTGTCACGGCAAATTACACCAACTCCAAAGGCTCCTCCAGAAATAATCGCTATCAGACCTCTCGCCGCGGTGGTTACAACAGTAACAACAACCGTGGTAACCAGACTTGCAGCAACAACAGCTTACCACTTCCAGTCAACAAAGCAACACTCGTGGATACCAAAGGAAGTGTCAGATATACAGTGTTTTTGGTCACAGTACTCGTCGTGTCCGCAACTCCATGGCACTCTTCCTGCGACTTCAAACCAGCAGCTTTCCATGCCAAACTCTCTCCTCTACCAACCTCGGGCTAATGTTGCGCATGCAGCACAGTATAATCCGAACTCTTGGCTGCTTGATAGCGGTGCAGATGAAATATATCATCCTTGACTACCACTACGTACGAGGACAGATACAGAACCGTCTTCTGCGCGTTTCACACGTCTTTACACATGATCAACTCGCCGACGGTCTCACTAAGCCACTTGCAAGAGCTCCTTTTCAGTATTCAAGATCCAAAATTAGTGTTACTACAACTCCACCATCTTGAAAGAACATGTTAAGTAAATAATACTAGGTGTTTTCCTGCACCATGTGCAGTAAAATTGATTTCAAAATTTAATTTATATTTGAAATAAGGTTTATTAAATATTATAGATTTTATTATTTTTACCGATATTTAAATATGGATTTTATTTATTTAAATATTAAATTAAGATAAAATGATTTTTATTTAACATATATTGTATAATTATCAAAAATTTGAACTAACAATATTTATAGAATTTGTAGATATATAAGAATCTAATGATTTTACTATTAGAAATCAATTTTTTTTTAAAATTGTAGCAATTTTTAAAGATTTAGTAATACAAATTGTATAATTATAGAAAATAAAATATAATATAATTTCGAAGTTTTAATGTTATATATGAATATATTTATTTATAGATGATGTATGTGATATTACCATATTTAAAGAAGTTTACCAGAAATAAATATCAATATTAAATGTAAGATATGAGTTATTACCATATTTTAAAAAGTTTATCAAAAATATAAATCAACATTAAATGAAATAATCCATGTCATATTTTTCGGAAACCATGTCATCAATTTTAGTAGCCATGTCATATTTTTTTTGTGAAACTGATTGTAGAAGGTTTATTAAATATTATAGATTTTATTATTTTTACCGATATTTAAATATAGATTTTATTTATTTAAATACTAAATTAAGATAAAATAATTTTTTTATTTAAAAATATATTGTATAATTATTAAAAATTTGAACTAACAATATTTATAGAATCTGTAGATATATAAGAATCTAATGATTTTACGATTAGAAATCAAATTTTTAAAAAAATTGTAGCAATTTTTAAAAGATTTAGTAATACAAATTGTATAATTATAGAAAATAAAATAAAATATATTTCGAAATTTTAATGTTATATATGAATATATTTATTTTATAGATGATGTATGTGATATTATCATATTTAAAGAAGTTTACCAAAAATAAATATTAATATTAAATGTAAAGTATGAGTTATTACCATATTCTAAAAAGTTTACCAAAAATATAAATCAATATTAAATGAAATAATCCATGTCATATTTTTCGGAAGCCATGTCATCAATTTTAGTAGCCATGTCACCATGTGCTACTAAAATAATCTAGGTGTTTTCCTGCACCATGTGCAGTAAAAGAATTTTAAAATATTTTTTAAAAGATAAATATAAATTATATTTATTTTTTATTAATATTATAAATTTTCTTTTTTTATCAATATTTTAATATAAATTTGATTTAACTGAATATTAAAATTAAGATAAAACCAATTTTGTTTATTTTGAATTATATTTAAGAATGTGCATATATATATTTAAAATTATAATCTTAGGTAGATTTTTATATCTATTTATTTTAATTAAATATATTAAATAAATATGTAAAATTTCAGAATTTTCAAAAATTAAAACTAAATAATATTTATAAAATCTGTAAATATATATAAGAAACTAATGATTTTACAATTTAATTTGATTTTATGATTTAATTTTATAATTTTCTAAAAATATGTATATATTTTTGAAATATTTTTAATTTAAATGATATTTCAAAATTTGAAATGCCATAATTAAATATATTTATTTTAATGATGATTTATGCGTTATTGCCATATTTTTAAAAAGTCCAAAAATATAAATCGATAATAAATATAATATATAAGTTACCATATTTTAAAATTTTTATCAAAATATAAATTAACATTAAATATAATTGTCCATGTCATATTAATCTATAAGACATGTCATCAATTTTAGTAGCTATGTCACAATTATTAATCTAGGTGTTTTCATGCACCATGTGTAGTGATGGATTTTTTAAAAGTTAAATTTTATATTTTAAAATGTAATTTATTAATATTATATATTTTATTATTTTGACTAATAATTAATATAAATATCATTAATTAAGCATAAAATTAAGAGAAAATATATTTTTTATTTTAAATTATATTTAAGAATATATATGTATATATATAAAGTTAAAATCTTAGATAAAAAATTATTTATTTCATTTGGTTAAATTATTAAATCAACTTGTACAAAATTACTAAAAATCATATAAAATTGTATAGTTATCAAAATTTAAAACTAAATAATATTTATATAATTTGTAGATATTTAAAAGAAACTAATGATATTACGATTTATTTTTTTTAATTCAGAAAATTTAGAAAATTTTAGATAATAAAAATTTTATTATTATAAAAGTAAAATTATATAATATTTCGAAATTCAAAATATCATATTTGAATATATTTATTTTAGTGATGATTTATGAGTTATTACCATATTCTAAAGTTTACCAAAAATATAAATCAATATTAAATGTAATATATGAGTTATTGCCATATTCTAAAAAGATTTCCAAAAATATATATTAGCATTAAATGTAATTGTCCATGTCATATTTAATCATATGACATGTCATCAATCTTAATAGCCACGTCACAAATTTTTTTGTGAAAACGATTGTAGAGAAGACATGTGGCAAATCACTTCTCAGATATAGACTAGGGGATAGATAGATTCAAAAGATCTCTTTGTAAATACTTAGTACTATTATTAACCCTACGACTACTGATGTATATATACTTTTTACATACTCAATAATACAACTATTCAGCGTATTCTATAGACGCTACTTCAACACAAAGTTCCAGTTTGTTCGAGAGGATTAGAATAAACGATAGTGTATCGCTATTACACGAAACATAGCACACGAGTAACACGAGCATGAGATTTGATCCTAGCTACAAAAAGTGAGAACGATTGATTGATTCTTTTTTGTTTCTCCTTCAAAAAAAAAACAATACAAAACTCGGAAACAGACTTAGATTTCGAAACTATAAAAAACTATGGTTGCTTCTCAGGTTGTTCCTCTTCTTCTTGGTCAGGGTTCTCTTCTTCCTCTTCTTTCTTCTCTTCCTCTTCTTCTTCGTCTTCTGCTGGAGGATCATAAGGCATGGGCGGTGGCAATGGTGTCTTCATTGGGCTAAACTTGGGGAAAATATCAGGCCTCCTCCCAGGTTTAGGTCTCTCCCACTCCTAACAGTACAACACAACAAAATTAATTTCATTTCTAGTAAGGTGCTGACTTGTATAATGAGAATGGCAAGCACAACCATAAGAACAAGTAGATTCTCTAGTGTTTATAACCAAAACTAATAAGGAAAGAATGAAGATGGAGCACTAAGAATCTACAATCGCATAGCTTCTTTTCTAGGGACATAGACCAAATGATTTCAACTGCACAGCCTGAAGACCTAATATTGATTAGAAGCTCCGTATCTAGATTTTCATAGAATCAATCACATATTAAAGTAACAAAAAGCAATGCATAATCAAGGAGAAGCCATGAATGAAGTCGAAACATGGAGGAAATGGCAATAGCTACTTTGAATCGAACCTTCTTTACTGTCAATTCACCAATTAAGCATCAAACGGAATTGAAATGTGAAACTTGAAGGAACTTACAATAGGGAAATCGAGGGGATTGCGACGGGTGAGCTTTTCTTCCTCAGGAGCCATAGCCACAACTTGCAGCTTATTATGATTTGCTCTTCTAGTCATCCCAAGGCTAGGCGAAGAACGGGGGACGGACGAGAAACCATGGGCACGGGACGAAGAGCAAACAATCGAGCGCGAGGAGAAGGAGATCTTCGTGGGGGATAGAACGACGAGCGATGGAGAAGGAAGCAAACTCGCAGAGGGAAGCGACGCCATGGGTGAAATCGATTATCCACCAACCAAGAGTTATCGCCACAGCTCCCTAAAGGCGGCGTTTGCGTTTTACTTGCCAGCGTATGGGCTTCAGTGGCTTCATTTTGGGTGGCCCATTAACACTTGCGCTTATCGAAAGAACACTATTCTACGCTTTGATAAAATGTTAACTCGTCTAAAAACTAATCGTTGGTGAGAGGTAGGAGTGTCAATTCGGGCTGGCCCCGCCCGACCCGGCACAAACCTGCTAAGCCCGTAATTTTTGAGTTCGTTCCACTCCGGTCCGGAAATATTTTGGATCTAGAATTCAAAGTGCGGCCCCGCCTTTATAGGGTTTTTAGATTTTTTGGGTTTTTCGAAAAGTAATTTGCCATTATCATTTTTACCGTTTTAATACATATGAATTTTATAAAAAAGCTCAATTTTAACTTAAAAAATGTGGTGATTTTCAACTTATCTTCTTTATCAAAAATATTTTACTTTTTCGTATACTTTAAAAACATATTATAAACTAGCCAAATTTAATAAAATTTAAATAATCAAAAATAAATTTAAACTAAACATATAAAAGAACAAAATTTATGATAAACATGATCAAACGTTTTATACTTTGTATGTTGAAAAAACTATGTTATAAAAGAAGAAGTTACATTTGCAAAATATAAATATGACATTTGTAATGATCAAACAATAAGGTGCATTAACAATTTTTATACTTTTATTAGAGTTTGGATTAAAAATATTAAAATAATATGTTAATACTAATAAAGATTTTGATTAAAAAATGATAATATTTAAGATAAAATACAAATTTTCGGGTTTTTGGACCGGTCTTATTCCAGACGGGTTAAGCCCAATATATCCAAAGCTTAAATGGGCTTAGTCCGAAAAGCCCGATTTTTTGGGCTTATAAAAGTAAGTCCTAACCTAGTAACTTTTAGGACCAGATGGATTCGGGCTGTGGATTTTGGCCCTAATCGACATGTCTAGTGAAAAGTGAGAACCATTAATTCGAGATCCGTTATTCAAGATCCGCTAGAAGCCTAGGAAGTCGTAAAAAGAATCCGCTAGCAAAATGAATATAGGGAATATCACGATCTGGATAGTTATTTTACTAATTTGATGAATCTCGCTTGTAAAGTTTTAGATCTATATCAAGATATGGATCTGTATAGTTATTTTAGGAATTTGACTACTCTAGTTAGTAAAATTTTAGGTCTGAATGTTCAGATGAAGATCTAGATTTTTGAAAATATTAAAAATATAATTTAATATATAATTTATATATAACAAAAAATAAAAATAACATAAATAATTTATTCATTTTATTTTAAAATATATTTTAGGTAGTAGATCAATGATTAGGTTAGTTATAAAATCATTTTTTATTTATTAAAAATATCTAGATAATAAATTTATAGATACCGGTGATGATTGGTTTGATTTTGACTGTAAAAATTTAGCCGTAAATAAATTGATTTTAGCTGTATTTGCAGAACTTTTGCTGTAGTTAAATTTGTTATAGCTGTAACTTATATGTCGTAGATATTTCAAAATAAAATAAGAATCATTCATCGTTATAAGTATATAGCTTCCCAAAGAAAGCTTAAACACGGTTTCTAAACCAAAAAGTAATAACATAACAATTGTTATTCTAAATAAATTACTTTTTCAAAGGATCTCAAACCATACAAAAACTGCATGACGACCTGATGTTAAAGTGCCAATCATGGATTTAAAACATAACTTTCGGTGGAGTTTCTTTAAAATATGACTACATATGAAGACTCTTTAATATAATAACTAGATTTTGATCCGCGTTTTAAAAATATGGATATATTTTTATCTTAATAAAATTTATTTGAATTTATAATTTTAATTAGAAAATAAATAATTTTAAAGTTCTCTATTTGTGTTTAAAAAAATTGTTCTATCATAATATTTGATTTTCAAGCGGTGTTTTCATATCCAACCCAGACCTATGATTGAACCGATAAATCCACTAATATGTGTATAGTTCAGTTTAATTTAATAAAAGGAATTGTAATTATAATCTTTAAAAATCTGGTAAAAAACTAAAAATCCGCTATTAACTTAAGATCCGATATGAGATGATCCGCTGAAAATCAAAAAAAAAATATATATATTTTTGAAATATTTATTAAATAATTCATACTTCTTAATATTATATAAAATTAAAAAAATACTTAGACTTTATTGAGATCTGTATTATGTCATTTTAAAAAAAAATGAAACAATGGTAATAGGAAACTTTATTATTGATATGAAAATATTCTTTTCTTTTTTTCGTTACTAATAAGCAATGATAAGTTTGTATTTTTATTTATGTTTAGATCTAAAACTTAATTTTAAGATAAGTTTAGAAAAAAAATTTGAACACTCAAAATTGGCATATCATTATTATGTAAAAATGACATAATAATATTTTTTTAATTTGCATGTATATATTCATATTCGATCTTTAAATAATATTATATATGGAAAAATGATATTCAAATTTAATGGAAAGTATAATCTGCATAAAAATTAAAATTATTATCATTCACAAAATGTAAAAAGTATTAATTACTATAGCTATAGAAAATGTTCTATTTTTAGTTTAAATAAATTATATTTAACACTTAAATTAAATGCCAATAAAAGAGACTTGTAAATATATTGAAATACAGGGGTAAAATCCTAAATTTTTAAAATAGAATCATGCTTTAATAGTATAGATTGTTATGATAGAAGAAAAAACTAACAAAAAGAGCTTAAATTCCAATATCAAAATACAATGTATATGAAACACAAAAATCATCACTTTACTACAAAATAAAATACATCAAACTGAGGAACGACAACAATATATAAAAACTACAATGTTAATCATATGTTTATCGGGAAAATTGGCAATTCCTCCATGGATTTCTAGTTTCCGTTACTTTTATGCATGAACATTTGCATAATGTCTAAAACATCAGGGATTAATGAATTTTTTAATTTTAAACATAAACTATTAAAATGTGGTCAATTCCCACAAAATCAACATATATTTTGGTTTATTTAGGTTTGGGTGATAATGTGTCTGACATGTGGATAAATTGGTTAAATTGGTTTAAAACTATTAGATTCCTATTTTAAAATCACGAAGAATGCAAGGGGAAATTAATTGTGACAGATGTGGAAGTGCTGAAGAATCTTTAAATCATGTATTTTTTGAATGTCCTTCAGCGCGGCAAATATGGGCATTATCAGCTATACCAACAAATCCAAATGTTTTCCCCTTAGAATCATTGTTTACTAATATGGATCATTTATTCTGGAGAGTCTTACCCAAGATGAATGATCATCAGTTTGTGTGGATCCTATGGTACATTTGGAAAGCAAGGAATAGCAAAGTTTTTAGCAACCTGGATGTTGATGCCAGGGATACGCTAAAACTGGCTGAGACGGAATCTACTATGTGGGCTGCGGCCCAAGATTTGACTATCCGACATTCCATATCACCGCAGGTACATCAGCCTCCCTCAATTCCAGGGAGATGGTGCTTTACAGATGGTTCGTGGAAGGATAAAGACTCTTTTTCGGGACAAGGCTGGTTCAGTACTCTGGAAGGTTATGAAGGACTAATGGGGGCCCGAAATGTGCGGGCAAGTTTGTCTCCCCTCTACTCGGAGGTGGAAGCATTGATTTGGGCGATGGAATGTATGAGGAATCTACGTCAGTTTCAGGTTACGTTTGCAACGGATTGTTCTCAGTTGGTGAAGATGGTTTCGGAACCAGAAGAGTGGCCGGCGTTTGCAAGTTATCTGGAGGATATCAAGAGTTTACAAAGTGGCTTCCACAGCTCACAGATCATTCATGTACCAAGGACGGCAAATTCAAGGGCGGATCGTTTAGCACGCAGTGCCAGACAACAATCGTCTTTTGTCATTCACATGGATGCCGAGCTACCGGTTTGGTGTACAGAGTCAATATGAGTCTGTATTTTGATGACAAAAAAAAAGATACAAAGTGTCCCACATCGATAGTTGGAAGAGATCCTTAGTAATATATAAGGTGAATGGATCACTCTTCTTATCACTAATTGGTTTTAAGTGTGAAGCTCATCTAGCTTAACATGGTATCATAGTTCGATCCACGCAATCCAACCCGATCCACATCGATTTGGCCCAAAGTTGACTCATCGATATTTGTCCGAGCATTCCGAGACTGACGCTCAGAGAGCCATCATCTCGAGGAGGCGTATTAGACACAAAGTATCCCACAAGAATTTTTAGTAATATATAAAGTGGATGGCCACTTCTCTTATCACCAATTGATTTTAATTGTGAAGATCATCTAGCTTAACAAAAACCAAATCAATTTTCATCAAAATGTCATCATTTTGACTCTCTTTGTTAAAAGAAAATTGGATAAGATTTGAAATCGTGACACAATATATACATAATCAATAATCAACCACTAAGCTACATGAAGATACAACATGTACAATACTTATACTTAAATTAGATGTCATGTTTCTTTTGCAGGTGTGATTGGATAGACTTGAAGGCTCTAACAAGTTCTTTCATTCAACTAATCTCTGATTTCTGAATAAAAGTGTGATTTTGGATCTTCTGACTGAACCCAATTATATATCTGTTCTCAAATGTTGAGATGCAGAATTGTGGAAAAAATCATTCAAATCCAGTCAAAGTTCAAAGAAGCTAATGAGATGGTGAAGTAAGAACAGAATACTGTGTCCAGTAATTGTTAATGTATGTAACAAAATCATAGAAAGTTTAAATCTTCTATAATATTATTTGCGAAGTAATTTTTCGCAACGAAGCTCTCACGTTAAAAGTTAGACTGGTTAATATCGATACTACCCTTAATGAATAAAATTTACAAATTAACTAAAACAAACAAATGAATTTAAAATTATTTAATGGTTAATATCATTTATATCCTTATGAATAAAATCTATAAATTAGCTAAAATAAATTAAAACGAATTTTAAATTGTTTGATTATATAAGTGACTAAAATTAATAATAATAAAAATCTTCCAAAATCTAAATTATATATTTTAAAATAAAAGATAACTCTTATATAGATTGTGTTGTTATCTGAAATATATTTTAATAAAAAGTTAAAATTAAAAAAAAACAGAAACATATAAATATTAATCAAATGAAATTCTTAATTTTATATAATTGTAAAAGGAATATTGAGTGATTCTAAGATTTAATAATTAATGATGGTAAGACTGATTAATATCTTTTATACTCTTAATGAATAGAATTTATAAATTAGCTAAAATAAAAAGTGAATTTAAAATTATTTAGTGGTTAATATCATTTATATCATTATGAATAAATTCTTTAAATTAGCTAAAATAAAAGGGAAAATTTGGAGAAACGCACTCAAATAAGACTATAATTTGAAAAATACATCCTTATTTAATTTTTTCAGAAAAATACACTTATATATATAAATGTACCTAATTGTCCTATCTTAATATTTCTAATATATTGTTTAAAAATTGTTTTTTAAATCGCAATTTCTAATATATTGTTTAAAATTTGCTTTTTAAAAAATCATTAGAGAATCTATCTAATATCCTTTTAATATATCTACACAATATCATTCCCATATCTTTTTAATAATATCTTAATTTTTTTATTATTCTGAAAAATAATGAAATCAAGACGTGTATCATCTTTTCGTCTCCTTCTCTCGTATCCTCTCCATTTCTGATTTTTTTTCCTTTTTCTCTTAGTGTCACAGATTCTTCCTCTTAGAGGTTTGTTGATTCATGAATCATATTTTAGTTTCTAATTCTGAATCTATTTTATTCTGACAATAGTTTTGTTTTACCTTTCTTTAGGAATATCATGATGCATTTGGCTAGAGTTTATGAGTTTGGAATATGAATAAAGAATCATGGAAATTCAAGGAATTTTTTTTAATAATGTGACTTGTTTATATAAGTTGAAGAAAATAAATAAAGGGATGTATAAACTTCACGATAAAGTCAAAACAAATCATAATTCACATATTTGTCTTTGTTATTATAAAATTTAAATGATAAAATAACATATTTATCTCAACACACATATTTATCTTAAACAAAATAATTTTAACTACGAATTTATATATTAATTTCGAATTAATATCTTAATTATTGAAATATCTTGGGTAAAAAAGTCAATTCATAATTAAGAAAGTGTATTTTTCAAAAAGTAAAATAGAAAATGCAGTTATCAAATTTCAAATCCTAAATAGGGTATTTTGCAAATTATCCCAAAATAAAAAGAAGAATTTAAAATTATTTGATTATATAAGTGACTAAAATTAATAATATTAAAAATTATTCAAAATATAAATTATATATTTTAAAATAAAAAGATAATTCTTATATAGATATTGTTATTATCTGAAAATATATTTTAATAACAAGTTAAAATTTTTAAAAAACATATAACTTAATATTAATCAAAAAAATCTTAATTTTATATAATTGAAAAAAGAATATTGAGTGATTCTAAGATCTATTTATTAATGATGGTCAGATGAGGTAACTATTAGAAAACAACATGACAAGACTATTGTGTCAAATATATTTATATTTTAATAATATTTATTATTATAATTTTTTTAATTAGTAATGCATTTAGTAATAAGTAACTATAAACTATTTACGCCCGCATGTGCGGACCAAACAACTAGTAACTTAGTGGTTTAGTAGTATGGTTGTTCTGACTTTTTCCAACTTCGAATTTATTCAATTCCATTTTTTTTCAAAAAAATTATTGACAAAGATAATCTTGTTTTGACGAAAATTAATTTGGTTTTAAACCAATTTAACAAGTTTATCCACGTGTCAGACACATCAACACCTAAACTTAAATAAACTAAAATCAATTCTGGGCTTGTGAGAATTGACAACTTTTTAATGGTTTATGTTTAAAATCTAAAATTTTATTAATTTATGATATTTTAAGCATTATACAAATATTCATGTGTGAAAAAAACAGGAACAACAAATCTATTGAATAATTAGCCATTTTTCCTATATTTATCATATAAAAAATTATATATATAAAGTGAAGATTAACCGTATAACAAACTTTTTAGAGAAGGCCGAGAGATAAAGTAGAGAGATAAAGTAGATCTGTCTTGGGTTCCGCGAGCGGACGGCGCGTGAGCGCACGTTCCGTCGTCGGAGCCCGTCGGTGACCGCCTGAACCATTTGGTCTTTGCTTTTTTCTCGTCTCCTCCGTCCTCCGTCTTGCCTGAGCTCTGAACCAAGCGTTTATGACGATTTTGTATTTGGAGTAAAGGTACGGTTGCGGCGAGGTTGGCGGGGAGAAGCTTCCTGTTTCCTTTTAGTTATAGTTTTCTGTCCGAGAAGCGGAGGCATCTAATGCTCCGTTGTCGTCGGTTTTGCTCCCGAGATGCAGAGGCTTCGTTAGCTCTGATATCGTCGGTTTAGTCGCCGGAGAGTGAAGACTCCGTCAGTCTTGCTCTGTCGGTTTTAGTCGGTCCGCTTCTTTGGACCCTTTTGGAGCCCGTGGTGGTTCGTTGGTGTTTCTAGGTTCGCGGTTCTCAGCCCTCGGTTCGTGCGCTCGTGAGGTTATCGGTGTGGATCTTTCAGATGTGCTCTCGACTAGATCGATGAAGCTATCTAGTGGAAAGTTTAAGCGCAGAGGAGTGATGTGGGTTTCGTCGGAGTCTCGATGGATCTCTGAGATCCGACGGAACGGGGTCGGCTTTAGGGATGCTCCGGTGACGGTTCCAAGCGGTGTCGGTCGGGGAGAGATGGAAGTGACGCGTGTCCAGCTAACGGCCCGGATCATTACACGTGTCCTCTCTCATCGGGGATGTGTCTCGCGGAAGTCGTCGGGGTCAAATGAGATTGTAGGGAGGCCCATTATTGGGTTTTGTTGTGACCCATTTGTTTATTTGGGTTATATGTGGTGGGGTTTGTGGGTATTGCTCTTGGTCATGTAACTGGGCTTGGCCCATTCTATATTTATATAATCAACCTTGACGGAAAAAAAAAAAAGAAGATTAACCGTATGGCTCGGGTTCTATTCTTGTTATTTTTGCAAGACAATTAGATAATTATGTAGCAACCTGTTTTGAGTTCGTGATACATGTGCACCTCTTATCTAATCTATTAATTTAGGGATTATCTACTATTTGAAGTTCTCATTTAAATTTTGGACTCTTTCATAATTGTTGCTAGAATATATGATGTCTCCTATACAATGCAACATACCAACTTAAATTAAACCAAATCTTAACCAACATAGATTAGTTAAACCTAACCAGTAACACTTTTATAATATTTTTGGTTAATTTCTTAATATAATTAGATCTAGGACTGGGCGTTCGGGTACCCATTCGGGTTTCGGGTTTTCGGGGTCAAAGATTTCAGCCCCAGATCGTATTACATTTTACGAGATTATGTGTATAAGTTTTTTTTTTGAAAAAAGACATAACTATGTGTATAATTTAAAAGGTAAAAGGTGTGACAAGACAAATTATTATACTAAAAATAAAAGAAGATTAAATACAAACTAATAACAAGTACAACACAAATTATAACACTATTAAATTTTATATATATTTAATAAAATATTATATATATGTCTAATATGTATATATATATATAAATGTTACACAAAATATATATAATATTATATACACATATTATATATACCATATATTATTAATTGAAATTTGACAAATCAATTTCCGCCCTTTAGGGCGGGTCCTAATCTAGTGGAAACTTATAAACTTGAAGCACCGCTTCGTAAGTGTAACACGAATCGTTGGAGCTATTTACATAACAAGTGGCTGGTCATCTACATAAATAGCTGGCAAACCAAAAAAATGTCTAAAATAGTGTGCCAAATATAACGTATAGTAGTATGTATTAAGATTCGAATGTAGCAAAAGAACCATACCTAATTAGTAATGATGGACCACCACAATCAAAAAAGGCTATATTATTTACCAACATTTCCTTTTCCCGTCTAAAATAATATTATTAAAGGGACAAAGCCCACGAAAGGACCCAACCCAAAACCATTACAAAAAGACCAAACCGATCCGATTACAAACATCACAGGCCCGACATGAAGGGCAAACGAAACGGGCCTAAAGCCCAAACCCAAGATCACGCGGCGCCGACCAAGCCACACGTCCATAACTCTTCCCCAAACCGTCCACGTGCGAAGACCACCGATCACACGAGCCATGCGTCATCCATCCACTACGCCACCATCCAAGGGTCGAGATTTTCACCGAAGAAAAACGAAACGCCTGATGTTTCGCCGGGACACGCCGTCGACAAATCACCGCACCCACCTCAACTCTATCACTTTCACCGGAGAGCTTGCTTCATCAAACGACGAGATCTCACTGGGAATCAAAAAGTCACGCACCACACTTTTGCCAAACGCTCTCCAAAAACCGTCGGAGAGCTTCCAATCGACGTCGTCGAGATCTCATTCCAACCATCAGAGATTGAACTAATCCGTAGGTCTCGTGACTACCCTTCTTGAGAGAAACAAAGCCTGCCGGAGACGCAAAGCTAGGAAAGCCTTCACTCCCGGAAACAGAAGTCGGCGACCACCGCTAGAGGAGACGGCACGGTCCCGGAGACAAAAGCCGGTCATCCACCGACGACGGTGCAATACCGGAGAAGTAAAATCCTAAAAAAACATGCAAGTATCTACAGAAAAGCCGAAGGAAGAGAAAAAGAAAAACAGGAAGACTTAAAACCGGACCGGCGGTGGCTGTGGAAGCTCACCCGCCGGCCGGAATCGAGATTCACGGCGATGGTTAGAGTAGAGAGAGGTCAGAGGATATTTAGAGAGAGAAACTACTCCAACTTTAATAATCGTGTCTTATTTCCTTTTTATTATTTACCAACATAAACATACGGCCCATAATTAATGTTAGGACTTGGCACTTTAAAAAAATAAACCAATTGATCCGAGATGACTAGCCAGCCAAAAACGTTTTTTTTTACTTTAAATTTCCGTTTTATTGAATAAAAATAAAAGATTAGAACTAAAAGAAAAACCCAGAATACTAAAGAGCAAAACTAAGACAAGAGATCAAATAAAGGAGTAAAAGGAGAAACCATGATTCAAGGAAAGAGGCTGAACCAAGTGGAGAGAAGAGAGACTTCTCATGGTGTCTTTTGCTGTAACCGAGAGAGGATAGAGAGCTTAGCTCGGATAATGAGTTTGATCTCCGCCACTAAGGAAGTTACTGGACAAGTAGCATTCGAGTGAAGTCTCGCATTCCTCTCTTTCCATATGCTATAAATGGAGGCTTGGAAAGCTAGTTTGGCAATGAGAATAATATTTTTGTCACGAGATGGTGCTTTCAGCCAACTATATGCTTCATCCAGAATAATGAGAGAGACTAGATGAAGTTTAGTTGAGAAGAAAGACCATACCTGTTTCGCATACGCACAATCAAAGAAGAAATGTTGGTGAGTCTCATTATGACCTGTGCATAGGACACATTGCAGGGATATCTGTGGGATCCAGGAGTACATCCTATCATTTGTAGACAACCTGTGAAGTCTAACCAACCAGGCAATGAACGCATGTTTCTGTACTGCTCCTTTGAACCAAACCGACTGGTGCCAATCAACATCGGGAATATTACAATACAAATATTCCCAGGTAGCAGAAAAGGAGAAAGTCAGTTTTGGGGGTTGATCACCGATCTTCCATCTATATTCATCATCCATCTCCGATATAGAGATTGGAAGAGGGTCCGGCAGACACTCCTTGAACAATAATATAATGCTGTTTCTGCTCCTTGAGTTAGATAACCACCAAGAACCATTTACCAACGCCTCTGAAACTGTTGCGTCCCGCTGCAAGCCAGTCGTCCTTGGACCCGAATCCCCGATGACGTCTATTAAGGGACCAAGACCTGTCCAGCTATCCTCCCAGAAGCTTGCTGTTATACCTGATGCAACCTCACAAATCACAAACTGTCTCGCAGTATTCCGTATCTTACACAAGGTCTGCCAGATCCAGCTCCCTGAGTTACTCGGATCAAAAGTCCAAAAATTCTCGTCTCATACATCAACGAATTTCGAAAGCTGCATTCAATACTTGTGTAAGTTGTGCCACATTATTTGAATTATGTAGCTGTTTTATTAGTTAAAATGTGATATTAATAACTAATGATTTACTTTTTGTTTCAAAAAAAAATGAAAAATCATTATTTTTTATTTGTGTATTTAGTCATGCACCACCTCTCTCCTCTCTCCCTTTTCTCTCAAAAGTTGCAGAAACTGTTCTTCACGGTTTGCTCCGGCGTTGGCTTTTCCGACGTCGGAAGCTTCTCTCTTTCCCCGATCTAGTTTTCTCTTTGCTTCCTGGTCCTAACAAGATCCATTTTCGATATGTTTTGGGACTCTGAATTTTTCACCACCAGTGAATGGTCCTGCTCCGTGGAGGACTCGTTTTGCCGGTGTTATGAACTCTATGGTGTTCCGACGAGTTGATGTGAGCTTGATAGGGCAAGGAAGTCGGCTTTTGGTTGGTGTCACCGGCAGATCTGATTTTCTCCTTCAGATTTTTTTGGTTTTCTTCCTGTTTCGATGGTGTGCACGGCGGACTATGTCCAGTGTTCAATCCCGTCCTTTGTATCGGTAATCTGCGGTTGATTGTTTAGGCCCTCTCCCCTTTTTCTTTTCGTTTTATTGTGGGTGAATAATTCGCGTACCTCGTCGCACTTCTCTATTGGTGGACGGTCGGCTATGGTGTGCCGCTGTGGCTCCTTTCCTTCAGAGGGGAACAGTCGGTTTTAGTTTGTGGTAGTGGAGGAGGCTTGGTTATGCTCCGATAACTTTCAGAGTGGTGACGAGTTGGTGATTGGACTGCGGATCTAGAGGAGATCTCGTTTTGACGATTGATGCTCTCCGGTGTTTGAAGCGGTGTGGATGAAGTTATGGACGGTGATGGTGTGGGATGAGATCTCGGGTATAGCTCGATGACGCTCTCGAGGTGAAGTTCGGTAGCCGGTCAGTTTTCCGGCGAGTTGACGAAGGTCAAGAGAAGAATTAGACGGTGATGTGCCCTGAATCAGCAGCAGAAACAAATCAAGAAAATTTGGCTTTTGGGCTTAAGTTTTAAACGAGATGGGCTTGACGATTTATGAAACTATGTTTGTGGACATGTTTCAGCCCAAAGAAAGAAAGGCCCAACAAAAAAATACAAGTCATGGTCGAATAATATATCAATCTGACGGCAATGCAGAGACGGTCGACCATGCGGAAGCACGAGGCCAGACGAAGAGTGCGACGACTACAATTCTTCATTTTGGGTCAAGTCAAGACATTTATGATTTTTGGTCAATTCAAAGTCTTTGGTCAAGTCTTCCTTGTTTTTACAAATTGTTAATTTCTATGTTTGACTAGTATTTTGTAATCAGATCTTTTGTATTCTTTGCCTATTATATAAAGGTCATTTGATCAATGAAATAAAATAAGTTTTGAGTGTTTATTTTTGGAACCTTGAGAGGGTATCTCACTTTTCTTGTTCTTGGTGTGGTTAGCTCCAAGTAACACTCTCTTTCTCGTTGGACCGGTGCGTCACATCCGGCAACAGATCGAGTTTGCTTCCTTGTCGGACCTGTGAGTCATATCAGGCGACAATCAAGCACCTCTGGTAGTATCATTGGGCCTTCCGCAACCCTTTGTGTCACCGTTCAATCCATCAGTTCTCTTCGGAGTTCACCTCTGGTAGTATCATTGGGCCTTCCGCAACCCTTTGTGTCACCTTTCAAACCATTAGTTCTCCCTTTTGGCGAGTTCATATCCCATAAGTCCGTTTGAGTGATCATGTCCTGACCCAGGACGTATCAAGAGGTATCAGAGCCACTCAACCGGTACTTGTCTGTTCATTTTTTTCTCATCTTTCCATCTTCTTCATCCATCTTCTACCTTTCATCTTCTTTTCTAAAAAAAAAAAAAAAAAAAAGTTCTATGAAAAGCCATCCTTCCCGATTTTGGGCGTATCATTTGGTATCAGAGCCACTCAACCGGTACTTGTCCGTTCACTTTTTTTTCTCATCTTTCCATCTTCTTCATCCATCTTCTACCTTTCATCTTCTTTTCTAAAAAAAATAAAAAATAAAAAGAGTTCTACGAAAAGCCAAGAGATCATCCTATATGAAGCTAAAGAAAGACAGATTTGAGGGAAAATCTTTTTAAAGAAGGAGGGAATGATGTGCCCTGAATCAGCAGCAGAAACAAATCAAGAAAATTTGGCTTTTGGGCTTAAGTTTTAAACGAGATGGGCTTGACGATTTATGAAACTATGTTTGTGGACATGTTTCAGCCCAAAGAAAGAAAGGCCCAACAAGAAAATACAAGTCATGGTCGAATAATATATCAATCTGACGGCAATGTAGAGACGGTCGACCATGCGGAAGCACGAGACCAGACGAAGAGTGCGACGACTACAATTCTTCATTTTGGGTCAAGTCAAGACATTTATGATTTTTGGTCAATTCAAAGTCTTTGGTCAAGTCTTCCTTGTTTTTACAAATTGTTAATTTCTATGTTTGACTAGTATTTTGTAATCAGATCTTTTGTATTCTTTGACCTATTATATAAAGGTCATTTGATCAATGAAATAAAATAAGTTTTGAGTGTTTATTTTTGGAACCTTGAGAGGGTATCTCACTTTTCTTGTTCTTGGTGTGGTTAGCTCCAAGTAACACTCTCTTTCTCGTTGGACCGGTGCGTCACATCCGGCAACAGATCGAGTTTGCTTCCTTGTCGGACCTGTGAGTCATATCAGGCGACAATCAAGCACCTCTGGTAGTATCATCGGGCCTTCCGCAACCCTTTGTGTCACCGTTCAATCCATCAGTTCTCTTCGGAGTTCACCTCTGGTAGTATCATTGGGCCTTCCGCAACCTTTTGTGTCACCTTTCAAACCATTAGTTCTCCCTTTTGGCGAGTTCATATCCCCTAAGTCCGTTTGAGTGATCCTGTCCTGACCCAGGACGTATCATACGGTTCTCGTTTCGTGTGTCTAGGGTTTGAAGTGGTTCAAAGTCGGAGGAGATTTCGAGTCTCGATGAATTTTCTGGCGTGAGGACAGTGCGGTGGAGAACGGTGATGGGATCGGTTGGAGGCTTGGTGGTTTCTAAGCTCCAACAAACGAATCTGTGATGGTGTGGAACCGGCGGCGTAGCTTCGGAAGCGGTCGAGTAGTAGCGGTGGCGGTCGAGTTGTAGCAGTGACGACACGTGTAGTGTGAATGGAGCAGATCTTTTCACGTGTCGAGCATGCTCCTCGCCGAACTTTCCGACTAAGGCGTTTTTCGAGGTGTCGGTGGAGTTTGCGAATTTGGGCTTTGGCCCGTTACTCTCTTTTTTGTTGTTGTAGCCCGGTTTGTTTTTGGGCTTGTGTGCGGATTGCAAGTTTTATGGGCTTCGGTCCGGCACTTTCGGGCTGTGAACTTTTAATATAATTTCAATTTGTGAAAAAAAAAAAAAGTCATGCACCGATAGTCATGGTTGTCACCCCTCAAAACTCTTGTACTGGCCAATTATTATTAACCATTCCACTACTGTTTCTTCACATAGCATTTAGCAAGATACTGCTATACCTATACATGTGATCTAGCGTTGGAAGAAAACAAAAACTCAAATGAGAATTACAAGTAACTAAAATAAAGTGAAAAGATAGCATCAAGAGACTCAAAAGTCTCAACAACCTCTTAAGATATTTTCTTCATCCACGGATCTCTATAAAGTTTGCCTTTAATTATAGCCAGTGACAAAAAGAAGTACTACATACATAGATAAAGAGGGCCAACATTTGCATTTTACTTATATATTTAATTCGACAAAAGAACATACAAAAAAGAGAGAGAAAATCTTTCTTCTTTAGCTATTCGAATACGTTATTTATCTCAGGGTTATATATTACGGTCATGGATCTCTCTTTAGTAATTTAGGGGTTATCAGTTTTGAACAATTTATATTTGAGAAAATGGCAAAAGGAAAATGATACTAAAAATATGTTAGTGGGGAATGTTACAGGTATCTGGAAACACTTAAAACGAATTCATCATGCATGTAACATCAAAGACACCTTAGTTTTCTTGTCACTATTGCTAATAAAGAGTCCACTTGACTAGTAACAAATATTTTTTTCAGTGTTAAATCTTTCCTAACCTTTTTAAGTTTGAAGAGCATCTCGAACCCATAACACTATTTTTATATCAAAACCACATTGTTTTAGTGTAATTTTAACACTAAAAATGAGTTCTTCTCCAACCACAACACCAAACTTCATACTAAAAGTTATTTTATAATATTATATGTACTTATTTTTTTATTTCTCATTTGTTTATTTGTAAATTTATTAATAAAATAAGCGAATAGTGTTTTAGTGGAGTGAATAGTGTTTTAGTGTGGTTAATAGTGTCACACCAAATTTGGTGTGAAATTATAGTGTTTCACTAAAATAGTGTAATTTTTGCAGTCTCATTGGAAATGATTCTGGTGTAAAAACTACACTAAGCTTTAATTGGTAACCATGAAAATGAAAAAAATGAACAGAAAAAAGTTGAACAAATTTTCATTAAAGAATTGAATTGAAAAAAAATAATTGAACCTTGAGGGACAGACGTTCCTTATCAATTTTATAAGGGGAAAATACTTTTTCATTAATTCATCTTTTTACGAGGAACATAGAGGAATGTGGTGGGGTCCATACATAATAATTTGACAAAAAAATCAACATAACTGGTATTAATTTTGAGGAACAACAAATTCATCATAATTTTTTCATAAAAGGTAGTCACCAGTTGAAGCCTAAAAATAGTGTTTTGCAATCCCATTAAAGATGACCTAAACACAGCTAAATCATTTCTATTGGTAGTTTCTGAAATTAATCTACTACCATGAAATTATACAATATCTAATTTTAAAGTATAAACTAGGTTTTTATCCGCGCTTCGAAAGCACATATATTATTTTTCATTTTTATGAAATATATTATTTGTTTGTAATTATTGAATGTATTTATCTAACTAAATTTTTTTATAATAAATTCGACACATAAAGTGTCTCTGGTAAACTATGCGTTTCTCTGGTTTTGTTTTATTATCTCTCCAATTAACATATTTATCTGGTTTGTTGTTAAAACAAATGATTTTAGAACACAACTGTACAATACTTTTACATTGATATTTTGTTTAAACAATGTAACATATTTATATATTAATTAATATAGAAATACCTGAACGGATTTAACAGAACCCAAACAGATTTGAAACGAACCCGAATAAATATCTAAACGCCCAACCCTAGTCATAATTCGAATTGAAGTTTAGAAATATATGAATGGAGCTGAAATCTTTGACCCCGGAAACCCAAAACCCAAACAAATCCGAAACGAACCGGAATTGATACCTGAACGTCCAGCCTTAGTCATTATTATAGTATTATGTATCATATATATGTCATCATATAATTAATTGTATTGGTTCTTCATATAAATAATCATATATTAATAGTATTTTATATGTATCATCTTATAAATAATTACATATATTATATTCTTAAAGTTTAATGTGAAATATAAAAACCACAATTTAAGTTGGTATGTGAAATTAATCTTTTTGTTGTATTTTTCTTATATTTATTGAAAACATTTTTTAATAATGGTTATTGAAAAATATTTTTAGTAAAAATAAATTTTTGAATATATGCATATTTTAAATCAATTTTTGATATAAATCAACTTTAAATTATTATTTTTATTTGAAATATGTAAATAAATTTAAATTTTATTTTATGATTATTTTAGACAAAACAATGTTTTAGGTAATTAGATTAGTCTATTTTGTATATTTTAAAACTGATATACTTTTATCCATGTTTCAAATTTTAATTTTTTGCATTCGTTTTTTAAGAATTATTATTAATTTTGTGTTATTTGTTTTTTGAAAATTGAACTCTTGAAATTTTTATATTTGACTAAATTAAATAAGGTAATAATACTGTTTTTAAAAATTATTTTATATAATATTCTATTTATATTTCAGTTTGTGTTTTTATTTTTACCATAAAGAATTGTAAATATAATGACAAAATTGTAAATAAAAAGAAATATAGAAAGAAAGTTGTTTAATTTATTGTAAAAACAATGGCATTTTTAAATAAAAAGAAGTATTAATATGTTATTCATGTTTCTAAACAATTCTCATTTGTTATTAATTTATTGAAAATACAATGGTTAAATGTGTAAATAAAAGAAAGTACACATTCCTACTATCCGTGTTTCCAAACATATATCATTTATTCTACTATTCATGTTTCCAAACATATCTCATTTATTCTATTATCAGTGTTTCCAAATTTCCAATTTGTATTTCAACTTAATAATATATATACAAAATTTTATTAATGTTTTATTGGTATATATCTCAAGAACACGAAACACTCATATCAAAATCTTTCATTTAAAAATTTAGTGTGCATTTCTAAAATGTTTTAGATTCCCACTAACAAAATATCAATATATTTTAATATTATACTAAAAAGATATATAAATTCTGATTTTACCTTAAAATTATTCACTTCATAGATTATCAATAATGCTCTTATTAATAACTAAATTTTTTATGACTGTTAAATTATACTATTAAAATCAATATTCCCACTCTATGTATATAAATAAATGTAAATATTTTTCTTACAAATCTAGAATCCCATTCCCAGTCCCCATTTATGTCAATCGGAGGAGACAACAGACAAAAGGTGGGCGCGTGACGACGCAGACGCGCTGCAGCTGGCAACAGCCAATTTCCCTCACATTCGTTCTCCTCCTTTATATCTTCACTTCACCACTCTCTCTTCCCTCACACTCTCAACAATGTCGTCGCCCGCGATTAACCTCTTCTTCACCCTCTTCTCTTTTCTCATCTTCTCCATCTCCTCTTCACTTCCTCTCTCTCAGACCAAGAAACCCACAACTGTTCAAACCTTAAATGTCGCAGCAGCGGCGGAGATAAAAATGGTGAACCCGAAACTCCCGCCTCGGAGCCTCTCCCTCACGTCGTCGAAACGATACGAGGGATCTTCCGATCTTGTCCATCTCCGGTACCATATGGGTCCGGTTCTCTCCTCTTCACCGATCAACATCTACGTTATATGGTACGGACGGTGGTCTCGGCCGCATAAGGCTCTCATCAGAGACTTTCTCAACTCAATCTCCGACGCTAAAGCTCCGTCTCCCTCCGTCGCGGAATGGTGGCGGACGGCGACTTTGTACACCGACCAAACCGGAGCTAACGTCTCTCGTTCTGTCCTCATCGCCGGAGAATACTCAGATGCGAAGTACTCCACGGACAGAGCCTCACGCGCCTCTCGATCCAAGAAGTCATCGCCAGCGCCGCGAGATCCGCTTCCTTCCCGGTGGACCACAAGAACGGGATGTACCTCGTGCTGACGTCACACGACGTCACGATGCAGGACTTTTGCCGCGCCGTGTGCGGGTTCCATTACTTCACGTTCCCGTCGATGGTGGGGTACACGATGCCGTACGCTTGGGTTGGTCAGTCGGGGAAACAGTGCCCGGAGGTCTGTGCTTACCCCTTCGCCTTGCCGGGGTACATGGGTCACGGTGGTCCGGGAGCGCTCCAGCCGCCGAACGGAGAGACTGGAGTGGACGGGATGGTGAGTGTGATAGGGCATGAGCTGGCGGAAGTTGTGTCGAATCCGCTGATAAACGCTTGGTACGCCGGAGAGGATCCGACGGCGCCGACGGAGATCGGGGACTTGTGCGAGGGGTTGTACGGAACCGGCGGAGGAGGAGGGTATATTGGTCAAGTGATGCAGGATAGAGGAGGGAAGACGTTTAATATGAACGGTAAAGGAGGAAGGAAGTTTCTGGTTCAGTGGATCTGGAATCCTAATCTGAAAGCTTGTTCTGGTCCTAACTCTGTGGACTAAGACAGAAGCAGATGAGTGTTTGTTTGTTTGTTTGATGATGGTGATTTGTGTTAATCACCATCATAATGATGAAATAACCCTTGTATTAGAGTTAGGTTAGTAGTGGAACATTAATTATTTTCTGTTGAGTTTTGTTTTTGTTTGTTTGATATATAAATTTCCAAAGAATGCTTATACTGCTTTTTGCGATGTTTGAATGAAATCTTAATTTCAAATGCTTTTCAGTATGGTCCAATGTACAGAACTTTTATGTTTGGGGAAAGCTAAAAGTTTGAATTCAAATTCTTAGATATTTTCTCTGCAATTATTTAATGCTAATCTGTTTCAATAAATGGAAGTGTACGATAACAATAACTTACATGTTGGATTGAGAACTGACAAAGGAATCTTAAAACTCTTACAAGGTAAGATTGTTAACTAATTAGTTTAGTTGCAATTATATTTTCCTTGTCTTATACAGCAATCATTCATGCTTTCATCCTTGCATGTTTCGATTTAATTTTATTATATACTAATAATAGTAATATTCGGTATCCTTCTTGAAAATGTGGTGGTTTACTTAATTTTTTGTATAAATTAGATTCGGAAACCATCGGCCATGCCTCTCCTACCAATCAAGCATTTAGTGTAAGTGTATCCACTAATGTTGCAATGTACTAATAAAGGCAAGGAAAAAGGACTTTGAAAGACTACGTGAGTGAGTGGTAGAGACAATTGAGAGAAGGTGTTTTGTGAACGACAGACAGCTAAGAAAGAGACCCCAATTTGAAATTACAATCATTACCAACGTCAATGGAAACTGCATTTATCACTTCAGCCCTTCTTCCATGACAGCTAAATTATTTTTGTAAACAGCCTTCTTTGCCTAACTATCTCATAATCCATCATTCATGTTTCCGCAATCCATGTTGAATTGTTTATCATTCGTTCTTAACTAGTCTATGACTGTTTATAGGCATGTTGTCAAAGTGGGCCAAAGCCCGTAGAGTTTGTCCTCACCCATCATGACGGCCATAATTTGAATCAGGGTGGGTTTGGATTCGGTTATATACCTTAATGCTTAACCAAATTTTATTTACCCACGGTAAATATGGACTATATTAATGTACTCAGTACATTATAGAAAAGGATAACAAAGTTACGCATCTAGAAGAGAATGTAAAACTGAAGAAATTAGATTAAGAGGTAAAATGCGATATACAAGTTATTAGAAAATGGAAGACAGTAGATGGTCGATCTCTAGATGGTAAAAGTGGTGGCATCACTTTAAGTGGACTTTGTAGCTTCTTTGGATTAGGTTTCCATCTTGTCGGGTCCATTAAGAGGTGCGCAGAGCTTTCCAGTTAAAATTCTTAAGAGTGATTTAAATAGAGAAAAAGACTAGGATAACACTAAATCAAAATTTTGTCGTAAAAATAGCATCATAAGGAAGAAAATGACCAAAAGAAGTTTTATTGAAGGATAAATATGCATTTATAACACTTGAGTTAATTAATCTAAGACTTAGGGTTTAGAGTTAAGAGATGAGGCTTTAGGAATGTGTTCAAATTTTTAAAAATAAAAAATAAATATTAAAATTTTTCAAAACAAATATGTGCTATTTTGATCATTTTATTTTTTGAGTGTTATTTTTGTGACAAAAACTTAAAAGTGCTATTTTAGAGAATTACCCATTTACATACAGTCACTTTTAAGTTTTTAGTTACATCTTAGGATAGTTAAAATTATTAAGAGTATTTCCAATATAATTTTTTTCCATAGAATAAAAGAGAATATGAAGTAAAATTGCTTCAACCATATTTTATTTTTTACTCTCTAATGGAGTAATAAAAACAAAAAATATATAATTTCATTTATAGAGTAAAATCTGTTATGGTGTGAAATATCAAGTTTGTTGAATCATTTCTTATTTCATACTCTGTTTCACTCCATTTTAGAATAAAAAATAAAGTGAAATTGAAAATGCTTTTAAGTAGTTTCTTCGTAGTTGTTTACACTGTTATCCTCATTTTTGCTAAACTGAATTTTTTTTTCTATTTTCATTTTCCAATTCGTTAGGTTTAGTTGAGAGACAAAAAATAAATTTTAAATTCCATAAACTGTTTGCTTCATTTTAACTTTTTGGTTTATTAATCTTTTAACATTTTTATCAACTCTCAACATAACTAAATATGTCATACGAAATCACTTCCGATTTCAGTATGACATGTGAATCCCCCAATTAAAATCTGTAACGCTCCGACCATCCGAGAAAAAACCATCGTCTGATGTTATCGAGAGAAGAGGTTTAAAAATTATTTGAAAGGAATTTAATATGAACTAGAGTTTATGAACAACATGCATGGATGAATTTAACTGTTGTGATATAAATAATTTTATAGCAATCAGTTAAACATGGAGGGTTGCAATTTCAGGCTTATTTTCAGGACGATTATGAGAAATCGATAAAGAGAGAGAGAGGGATAGAGAGACAGGTTTTAGATGACATAATTAATTGATAACATGTAAAAAACAATATATCCAGTTGAATCTATGAGCCACATGAGTACGAATTAGACGTCAGAGTAGGGGTAATGATGACATTAGTTTTTGGGAATAGTGGTCATACATTACCTTTTCCATATAACTAAGAGCATCTCTAATCCTCTCCTTTTTTTACCTCTATATAATAATATTTAGAGGTAAAATCACTCCAACTCCACTTCTATTTATACCTCTAAAGTAGAGATTGTTATTTTATCCTCTATTTATAGAGAAAGAAATATCATTCTTCTATAGTTTACTCTATATTTGGAGATTTCTATTTTAGAGAAATACATTGGAGCAAAACACATATCTATTATAGAGTTCCTCTATTTTAGAGGTAAAAATAGGGGAATACATTGGAGATGGTCTAAGTACGAGGTTAAGATCCGCGCCTTGCGCATAATCAATATTATATATAAATTACTTTATGTATTATATATTTTTACATTATGAAATAATAAATATATATTAAATAGTTAAAATTTTAATAACTGCTACATATATAATTAAATTGGTGAAAGCACATAAATAAATATTACTAATCCAAACAAACAATTTTCTATTTTTGATCATTTGTATTCTTATAACAAAAAATTTAAATCACTGATAACAAATTTTTTTTGTGGGATGTTTAATAGTTTTAGTAATTTATAATTGTAAAAAACATTCAATGAAAAGTTTAAAATATAAATATTAAGTTGTCAATATTTGTTCAATTTTTTTTGTCAAAAAATTAAAGCAAATTTCGAAACTAAAATAAATATGTATTTTATATGGTATATAACTTATTTTAGAAATATATATATATATATATATATATATATGTATATATCATATTTATTAAATAATACCTCTTACTTATATAATCTTGAATCATTTGTATCTTTTTATAATATAAATTTAAATCATGGATCACACAAATTTCAGCGTGAGATTTTAACAAATTTAGTTATTTATAGTCATTTTAAAAATTCAAAATATAATATATACATAAACATATAATTTTTATTATATAGTTTATGTGATTGTTTAATTTATTATAATAAGTTATGTTTTAAGAATTATAGAGAATAAACTAATTTTATCAAATTTTATTATTCAAAATCATTAATTTGTCATATATACTTAAACCATATTAGGCAATTCCGTGATTTTTATTTAAGGAGACAATGAAGAACATTAATAATTAATTTGATTAATTTAATAAAAAGATTATTATATATTAAGATGAACCAACATATTTTTAAGGGTTTTAAAAATGATTGTGGTGATGGCACGTGTCTACATAAATTGTTGAAATGTTTTTCTTTTAATATACAAGGATTTTGTGTAAATGGTTATGAAATACAATTTTATAATAAGTTAAGCCTATTTATTGGAGAGTTTTAATGGATTTCTCAAAAAAAATATATTAATAAAATATTTGGTGGGTATATCAAATTTAATAATTATCCGCGTAAAAGTTTTTGAGAAATTATTGAGTGGAGTTTATTGAATTGAAATACATAATTAATTTACTATTATTATTTTTACTATATTTTTTAAATAGGTAGAAGAGGTGTTCTATGAATAGTTTAGGTGATTTACATTAGATTAAATTACTTGTAAATACAAAACAAGAATCAATTATTAAAAGAGTAATTGCATTGCATTGCATTTACACATAAAAGTGTACATTTAGATATATGATAACAATAATATTATCATTTTATAGTTCCTACATTGTCCCTATCTTTTCTGTAATGTTTTCTCTCTCTCATCTGTTCTTTTTTAAACACTGGAATTTCATTCATTCACTGAGAAATACATTTGAGATACATAAGGCTGGCAGATTCAAAGGAGAGACAGAGCCCGACGATCGGGAAACCATAAAACAAAGCGAAGATACACAAACATGACCAAGAACAAGGACTGGAGAAAGCAATAAGAGCCAATAAAGAACACCAACCCAGAAACAAGTAGTAACACCTAAACTCCAAGCGGCCTTTGATATAAACTTACCACAAACAGATGGTAACTGAAACCTCCTATAGTGAATAGCACAGAAAATAAGCACGGAGACCAAAGCTTTATAACCGATACGTCATACCGGCAACGGCGGAGAAGCTTAGAAGCGACTCTAAGAACGCCTTTAAATAAGCTTAGATCACAAGGGAAGACCTCGAACAAGTCGCTTGGGAAATGACAAGGAGCGAATCGATTCACCCGGCCAAAACTAATCCAACAAACCAGATTAGTAACGGAACGAAACCGAAGAGAATTCAAAGGCGAACACCATGGAATCCGGTGACATGCAGATTGGAGAGGAGTCACAGTCACAACCGATCAATCAAAGCTGACTAGAATCAGAGAACATGCAGATAGATCTAGAACGAAGGAAGCAAAATCAAGGCAAAAAGAGAAACCTTGACATGCACAAGAACAGAACACAGCTAGATCTAAAGAGAAAACTTGCATGCACCAATTCATCCTTGAAGCTTGACCCTTCGCACTACCAGAAACACAAACTAAAGCTTTAAATAAGAGGAGAAACCAGCTCCGGTGCTGAGAAAGCCACCGGAGCCAGTCACCGGAATTGACAAAGATTTACTAAGTTGAGAGGATTTTAGAGCGAGAAAAGTTTTGAACTCTCTCTCATCTGTTCACTTTCATCTTCTTCTTTTTACTTTCATCTTCTTTTTTTATCTCAGTTTTAGGTAATTGATTTAGTTCTTCTTAAATTTTTTCATTTTTTTGTAATAATACATAATCATCTGCATTTTTTCTTCTTTCCTATTCTCATTTTTATAACTACATTAAAACACTTCAAATACACAATTAACATTTATTTTCTCTTTTGTATTTCTTTCTAACAAGTCCCGTGCCCTAATAATTTTCTTCTGATTTCTAGTTAAGTAAAATATGAACAGATTTTGACTTACTAAGCGAAGGTTTCGAGATCTATTAACTCCAAATGAGAACTATTCTTGCAAAGGTTACATTTTTATTCTCTTTCTTGTTTTTCCTTTATGTATTTTTATTGTTTATGAAGAAATGCAAAGAACTTGATCAACGAACAATGGTGCCACTTTTTTTTCAATCTATTCATTTTGAAAAAGTTTCTTTTGCCATATGAATGAATGTACAAGAATTTCAGCAACAATATTTTCAGATCTAGTTTTATCTTATCTTTTATGATATGTTTGCAGATGGTATGTGCAAGATAAGCAGATTCACCAGAGATATTAAAATCAAAAGAAAGAGTGGAGAAGATAGCACTAATGATGGTGATGTTGCCGAAGAAAAAGAAGATGATTTCGATAGGAGTTAGTAAAGAAGTTTTATCCGGATTAATTTTTGTAATAACCTGTTAAGGTTTACACATACATATTACTCTACTTCTTGATAATGGTTTGAGAAGATTTTTTTGAAACCAAAAATCTATATATCCTTATTAATTTATTTTTATCTGACTACTTTAAAAGTACTGCTTTTATTTGGAGGTACCCAACATTTTAAATCTCGGCTAACAAAATGATTTTGTTGGCTATCAATAGTTTTATCGGATTAATTTTGTAAAATCCAGTCTATACTCATGCATACATATTACTCCATCTCTTATAATAATTTAACTTGAACTCATTATGTATTATCCGGTTATAGTACACATTCATATTGCAGATACAAAAATCACTATATGGATACCACTGTCACAATTCTGACTATCTATGTATTGTCTGGTTATAATACACATTCATAAAATATCATTGTAGCTATTGTAATAACACAAGACCAAATCCATATGTATTATGTATATGTAGTTTATTGAAGTACAAATAAATTACAAAGTCTATGCATCCTAAAGTACATACAAATTACATGTTCAAATTTTCATGATATTATCATTGTAATCCATATTTTCTATGTATTATCCGGTTATAATACACATTTATAAATACCACTGCAGCTATTGTAATAACACAAGACCATACCAAAATGTATATGTTGATTATTGATGTTTACGGTCCATATTATATGTGTTATCTGGTTGTATTCTTGTTTATTGTGTCTATCACAAACTTAGCTCTTTTAATTTAATGTGTTAACCACTCTAATATATGAGTATTTCTTACAACATTGATTTCATTTAATTTAATTTTACTGACCACAAATTTCACACTACCACATTTTGGTTACCACCACAAGTCTGACATTCCTTACTAGAACTTATTAGCTTACAAAATTAAGAAGAAAATATAATTGTAATTACACCTTCATTTCTCTACTGATTCTACAAGTTTGGAAAACAAATACCACTAAATTAGTTATCTTTGTATGTGTATACAATTAATTAATTCTTATTAAAATAAAATTATTATGTGAACACATTTTTTCCTAAGTTATATTAAAATAATTTTTTTATATTTATAGAAACATCTTAGAGTTTTTTTTCTTATAGTTTGCCCCTACATTAACTAAAACATAGGAAAGCAGTGAAATATTCATTTATAAGTAATAAAGTTATTTAACTTGGAATTTCAAAAAAAAATATTAATAACTTACAATGATTATCAAGTAAGTTGTAAAGTGTTTACAAGTAACAAAAAATAATAAGGCATGACAATAACTTGCAATTCTGTCATTTTTAGCAGTTACTTAAAACTGTAAATGCTCACTTTTAACAAATTTAGTACAACAAAAACTTATATACTATCGTATAAACTAAATCAAGTAGTAAATATACCGAAAATACCAAGTAAGCGGTTTGTATACATTCTAGTAGTACTATCTAGATTCAAATACCACTATTTCAAACAGATAAAGATAGTGACTTGTTGAAAAGTAAAATGATGAAGAAAATGCTGAGAATTGTTTGGGTGTAATTGATTGATTTCCCATTAAAAAGGTGGCGGACGAAACAATTTTTTCTTTTAAGTTGACTTGACCATAAACCTCTCATTTGCTCCTCCCTCTTGCGTCCTTGGACCATCATTCTTTCAAAGACTTAGTCTTCTCTTTCGTCTCTTAGTGACATGGTAACAAAGTAACCACGTTCTTATGCTTCTCTTCTCTCTCCATGACAAATAAAAGCAATTTCGTCGAATTGAAGAAAAACATATCTTCTTTTTTGTTTGTCTCTCTGATCATTTCACACCCAGTTTTAAACGGTAGCTGTTGTCCGATCTCTATCCATCCTCTAGTACTGTGTCTTCTTGTAAAGCAGTCTCTGTTTTTAGATTCACACCCTCTTTTTTTTGGTTCTTTCTCTTGACTTGTGTAAAACCCTGAGAACAAGAAGTGTATAAACAAAAATCTTTTCAAAAAGAAAAAAAGTGTATAAACAGAGATAGTTGTCTATCTATATAATTGAGAAAAAAAAAAGAGTTTGGCTGTTTGTCGGTATGGGGCTTTGCTGGTCTTCTTCATCTAAATCTCCTTCAACAACAACAACAACACCTACCACTACTGGTAATATCAGTTCAGGTTTGTCTTCTCAAAATCTCTTCTTTTTCTTTCTTTCTTTGGAGTAATCTGTCTATAATAGGTTTCACTTCAACTTGTGTAATACGTTGCCTATCATTTATGTACTCTGTTTGTTCCGAGAATCTTGGATTTGTTGTGCTTATAGTTCTGTGAGATCAAGTGGTGATCTGTTCCATTAGTATTTGTTGTGATCTGTTATGTGACTGAGTGTTCTGGGAATGGTTTTTGTTTTGAAATGGTGTTTCTAATTGAAACAGGTCCGTTTAAGTCAACGACTACAGAAACATCAAGAAGTAACATATCTAGTACAAGTGGATTCTCTGCTGGAAGTGGTGGAGATGCTTGCCCTGAGGGTCAGATACTTCCCATTCCGAACTTGAGGATATTCAGCCTTGCAGAACTTAGAGCTACAACCAGAAATTTCAAGTCTGAGAACGTTCTTGGAGAAGGAGGGTTTGGGAAAGTCTTCAAAGGCTGGCTTGAGGAGAAAGGGCCTGGTAGTCACAGCACTGGAACTGTGATTGCTGTCAAGAAACTTAACTCCGAAAGCTTCCAAGGATTTGAGGAATGCAAGTGAGTAGAGTAAAACTCTTATATCAATGGTATGCAGTGAGGAGTTCTGTTTGTTTATTGGATGGTTTGTTTCTTTGTTTCTGTGTAGTGTGAGGTGAACTTTCTTGGGAGGGTTTCTCATCCGAACCTGGTGAAGCTGTTGGGATACTGCTTGGAAGGTGACGAGTTGCTTCTGGTGTATGAGTTCATGCAGAAAGGAAGCTTAGAGAATCATCTCTTCCGAAGTAAAGAACCATCTTCTTACTTTTAAGTCATTTTAGATGTTATTATGGTTTAATGCTACCCACTGATTTGAAGCTGCTTCTGTTTCTCCAGAGGGTTCTGTAGTTCAGCCGCTCTCATGGAAATAAGGCTTAGGATTGCAATAGGAGCAGCTAAAGGCTTAGCGTTTCTGCACGCTTCAGAGAAGCAAGTCATTTATAGAGACTTCAAAGCTTCTAACATTCTACTTGATAGTGTAAGTAAACTACATATGGCTTTATGGATTTTGATATATACAAGTGTGGAGTGAGATCAACTTGTTTGATCTTTGTTGCAGTCATTTAACGCAAAGCTATCAGATTTTGGATTGGCTAAGTTAGGTCCTTCTGCTAGTCAGTCTCACATCACAACACGGGTTATGGGTACACACGGTTATGCAGCTCCAGAGTATGTTGCTACAGGTACTACAAAAGTACAATGTCTTTTATCTTCTTTTGCTTCTTTATGGTTTTTGAATACAAACTGTGTTTGGTTCCTGACAGGTCACTTGTATGTAAAGAGTGATAACTACGGGTTTGGAGTTGTTTTAGCTGAGATCTTGACTGGTTTACACGCACTTGATCCTACCCGTCCCACCGGTCAACACAATCTAACAGACTGGATCAAGCCTCATCTCTCAGAAAGAAGAAAACTGAGGAGGATAATGGACCCTCGTCTAGAAGGAAAGTACCCTTTCAAATCGGCTTTCCGAGTGGCCCAACTGGCTCTGAAATGCCTTGAACCGGAACCAAAGAACCGTCCATCGATGACAGAAGTGGTGGAATCGCTAGAACTCATTGTAGCTGCCAATGAGAAACCGTTGGAACGAAGGACCACTAGAGCTTCCCCAACCGTAGGTCACCAACAAAGCCATTATCGAAGGGAGCATCTGTCTACATTTCAACCGAGGCAAACTGTGGCTAGAGGTCACTAGTGTTGTTTTTGAAACACAAGATTCTTTTTTCTTCTCTCTCTCTCTGGTTTTGTATTCGTTAAGAAGATGATTACATAACCGTTCGTATGTATACTATATGGAACCAAAAGACAAGACTAGTAAATGTGTTGTAACTAGTAAATGTGTTGTTGTGTGTGTTTGTAGATGCTTTATAAGAGATTAAGAAAGTTTTGAACTATTAGTTATCTAGATGAATAGTCCAATCGATCTTTTTACGAATATAGTCAGCTCCAGGGCCGTGCCTGACTTATATAAGATTAGAAACAACAAAAAAAATTTGGCCCCAAACACAATTTTAAAAAACAAATACACAAAACTGTATAGTGAAACCAAAGTTGGGCTTAGAAATCAGCACATTGCACATGTTGGCAAACACATATTACCATATGAACTAGCTGATTTTTAAACTATTTGGCCCCTAAATTAATTTTAAGCAGACTGGCCCTCAAGCTAATGCTTGACCAGCTTCCACTGAGGCACGGCCCTCAGCAGAAGTCAATATATGAGCTTCTTAGTTAGAAGCCAGGAACTTAGAGAAACTCTTGTTACCATTCTGTTTAACAACACCTTCCCATAGTGACTAATAATTAGGAAGTTCTGTAGAGACACACCATTTTGCTCAAGCTCTCAAATAAACGAAACCTTTCTCCATATAAGATATATTCCCCACATAGATCGCTGAGATTGAGAGATCCAATTAACACCACCACTCAATCTTTCTTCATGAGTTCTGGGTTCCCTGTACTTTGTTTTGTCGAAAAATAAAAAAACTAAGTGAGCTATTTCTAAACGTCCCACATCGGTAAGTTACATAAAGTCTGTCATAAGCTTTGCACTATAAAATAGGAAGCACGGCCTAACTTTCAACTCATACCTTTCTCGGCCTTTTGGCTAAGATCAAGTGTAGTATCTGTTCTTATCAGTTTAATATCTGATATGTGGTCCATCGGATCACACGATATTAACTTTATTTTTTGAGGGAGGGAATTCATAAAGATAGCTTGCTATCTGGATTTCTGCGAGTCGTCCATGCGTTGCACTACTGCACGGATCTGGCTTAACCCATCAAACCAATAGTTCAACTCTTTTCTTCAACTCTTTTCTTCAACTAGACTGCTAAACCCAAAATATTGAGCTCACTTGTGTTGTTTTGAACTCCCGATATTTTTTTTCTGTTTAGTAATCTTTGCAGATGATTAGACTACCACTCATATCTGTACATACTACATGAAACCAAAAGACAAACCTGATGGTAGCTCCAAAGCTGTACATATCACACACCAACTACATGGATACAGTGGTTACAAGTGCCAAGATATAAGCATCTTAATTAGAAGCCAGAAACGTAGAGAAGCTGTTATATAGATCAACTCTGTTTAACAACGACTCAGGCTTATAGGAGGAAAATAAGTGTCTATAATATTTAATATAGGAACAATAAAAATGGACACAGACAACAATCAATTCACAGAATATGAATACAAGTCTATTAGGGATATGAAAATAGCATCTTTTGACGTATACTGCAAAAGAGATTAAAGAAACCATATTCTTTCCATTTTGTTTTCCAAGGAAGATGATCTTTTGAAGTTTTCCATCTTCGCTCAAGCTGTCAAAATCCTTCTCCATAAGATATGTTCCTCACATAGATCGCTGTTTTTTAATTAACACCACCACCTAAATGTTTTCATCATTGTAGTTTGTTTGGTTGAAGGAAACTAAGGAGAGGTTATCTCTAATGTCCCACATCGGTAAGGTACAGAAAGTTAGACATAAGCCTTGCACAATAAAAAAGGAAGCATGGTCTTGCTTTCAACTCATACCTTTCTCGGCCTTTTGGCTAAGATCAAGTGTAGTATCTGTTCTTATCAGTTTAATATCTGATATGTGGTCCATCGGATCACACGATATTAACTTTATTTTTTGAGGGAGGGAATTCATAAAGATAGCTTGCTATCTGGATTTCTGCGAGTCGTCCATGCGTTGCACTACTGCACGGATCTGGCTTAACCCATCAAACCAATAGTTCAACTCTTTTCTTCAACTCTTTTCTTCAACTAGACTGCTAAACCCAAAATATTGAGCTCACTTGTGTTGTTTTGAACTCCCGATATTTTTTTCTGTTTAGTAATCTTTGCAGATGATTAGACTACCACTCATATCTGTACATACTACATGAAACCAAAAGACAAACCTGATGGTAGCTCCAAAGCTGTACATATCACACACCAACTACATGGATACAGTGGTTACAAGTGCCAAGATATAAGCATCTTAATTAGAAGCCAGAAACGTAGAGAAGCTGTTATATAGATCAACTCTGTTTAACAACGACTCAGGCTTATAGGAGGAAAATAAGTGTCTATAATATTTAATATAGGAACAATAAAAATGGACACAGACAACAATCAATTCACAGAATATGAATACAAGTCTATTAGGGATATGAAAATAGCATCTTTTGACGTATACTGCAAAAGAGATTAAAGAAACCATATTCTTCCATTTTTGTTTTCCAAGGAAGATGATCTTTTGAAGTTTTCCATCTTCGCTCAAGCTGTCAAAATCCTTCTCCATAAGATATGTTCCTCACATAGATCGCTGTTTTTTAATTAACACCACCACCTAAATGTTTTCATCATTGTAGTTTGTTTGGTTGAAGGAAACTAAGGAGAGGTTATCTCTAATGTCCCACATCGGTAAGGTACAGAAAGTTAGACATAAGCCTTGCACAATAAAAAAGGAAGCATGGTCTTGCTTTCAACTCATACCTTTCTCGGCCTTTTGGCTAAGATCAAGTGTAGTATCTGTTCTTATCAGTTTAATATCTGATATGTGGATCATCGGGTCTACAAGATATTAACTCTATTTTTTGAGGGGGAAAACCCGTTAAGATAGCTTGCTATCGGGGCTTTCACGAGTCGTCCATGCGTTGCACTACTGCACTGGTTTGGCTCAACCCACCAAACAAATAGTTCTAACTCTTTTTCTTCAATTAGATAGCTAAACTAAAAATATTGAGCTCATTGGTGATGTTTTAAACTCCTGAGATTTTTTCACATCTCTCGGGTTTTGCATTCGTTAAAGATGATTAGAACACCATTCATATGTTCACTACATGTAACCAAAATACAAGACAATTTACATGTGTAGTGTTCTGTAATTGCTTAAACTCATATATAAGTGACCTTACTCTCACAACACAAGATTGAAGAGATGGGATCACACATGTGTGCAAAGCTACAAGCTTTGTCCTCGAGGATTAAGCAAGCTTCCTCCAACGGTAAATGGCGGGAAGTGCTGTCTTGTTACTCAGAGATAATACAGACATCTGAAACTCAACTCAACGACCCTTTCCTCTTCCCCATCGTTTTCAAATCTTGTGCTAAGCTCTCGTGGCTGTCGCAAGGCAGATGCGTCCACGCGAGTCTGTGCAAGAGAGGGTTCGAGTCTTTTGTCTCTGTCGGGAACTCCATCGCTGACTTCTACATGAAATGCGGAGACTTGTGTTCCGCGACAAGAGCGTTCGACTCTATGACCTCGAGAGACTCTGTTTCTTGGAACGTCGTCGTTTTCGGGTTTCTCGATCATGGCTTTGAAGAAGATGGGCTATGGTGGTTTTCCAAGTCCAGAGTTTGGGGCTTTGAGCCTAACGTCTCCACATTGGTTCTTGTGATTCACGCGTGTCGTAGTTTGCGATGTTATATTGATGGAGAGAAGACTCACAGCTACGTGATCCGTTCTGGGTTCTATGGGGTTTCATCTGTTCAAAATTCGATATTGTCTTTATATGCAGAGTTTGATTCGGTAAGCGCACGTAAACTGTTCGACGAAATGTCTGAAAGAGATGTTATTTCATGGAGTGTTGTAATTAGAAGTTATGTGCAGAGCCAAGAACCTGTTTGTGGACTGAAGTTGTTCCGAGAGATGGTTCGTGAGTCCAAAACAGAGCCTGATTGTGTAACTGTAACGAATGTTCTCAAGGGCTGTGCTGTTCTTGAGGATGTTGATGTGGGAAGATCAGTTCATGGGTTTTCTATACGTAAAGGGTTTGATTTGGGGGACGTTTTTGTGCGCAATTCGCTCATCGATATGTATTCCAAAGGATTTGATGTTGATTCAGCGTTTAGAGTGTTTGATGAGACGACTTGTAGAAACATTGTTTCATGGAATTCGATTTTGGCTGGGTTTGTACACAACCAAAGATATGAAGAGGCTGTTAAGATGTTTAGTTTGATGAGAAAGGAAGCAGTTGAAGCGGATGAAGTTACTCTCGTGAGTCTTCTTCAGGTTTGCAAGTTCTTTGAGCAGCCATTTCCCTGTAAGTCGATACACTGCGTGATGATCAGGCATGGATATGAGTCTAACGAAGTTGCCTTAAGCTCTTTGATTGATGCATATACAAGCTGCAGTCTTGTTGATGATGCAAAAACCGTGTTTGAGTCGATGGCCTACAAGGATGTGGTGTCATGTAGCACAATGATCTCTGGATTAGCCCGTTCTGGAAGACCTTACGAAGCTATTTCAATCTTCTGTAAGATGAAGGATAAGCCCAACGCCATCACCATGGTTAATCTTCTTGACGCATGCTCTGTTTCAGCAGACTTGAGAAAATCCAAATGGGCACATGGAATAGCTATCAGGAGAGGCTTAGCCACGAGTGACATCTCAGTTGATACATCCATTGTTGACGCATACGCAAAATGCGGCGCCATAGAAATGGCGAGGAGAGCATTCGATCTAGCTCCTAGTAGAAACGTAGTCTCTTGGACGGTGATGATATCAGCATACGCTATAAACGGTTTACCGGAGAGAGCATTAGCATCATTCGAGGAAATGAAACGAGAAGGGTACACACCAAACGCGGTGACTTATCTGGCGGTTTTATCAGCTTGTAATCATGGGGGATTGATCAAGCAAGGTCTCATGTTCTTCAAATCAATGGTTGAAGATCACAACAAACCTTCGCTGCAGCATTACTCTTGTCTTGTTGACATGCTTAGCCGAGCTGGAGAGATTGATACAGCAGTGGAACTAATCAAGAACCTTCCAGAAGACATGAAACCGGGGGTTAGTGCATGGGGATCGATTCTTAGTGGATGCAGGAACCGTTTGAAAAGTGGGATCATTACAACAGAGGCAATAGCTGAGGTTCTTGAGCTTGAACCCTTGTGTTCTTCAGGGTATTTGCTAGCGTCCAGCGTTTTTGCTGCAGACAAATCGTGGGAAGATGTAGCGTCGATGAGGAAGTTGGTGAAGGAGAGAAAGATTCGGGTCGTTGCTGGTTATAGCACGGTTCTTGAAGGAACCGTGTCTAGGAGGTTCTTGGCGGGAGAGAAGCTAAACCAAAGTGATTGTGAGTTAAACAACGTCGTTCAGAGTCTTCGTAGATGCTTGACGCTAGAAAATACAATGGAATGGATCTAAGCAGAAGGTTTAAAGTATTTGGCTCTTGCTAGTTTACTGAGTGTTTCAGGATGCACGATAGTTCTTGATCAGGGCAAGCAAGTTCATGGACTTTCTCTTCATTTTAGTTTAGAGTAAAAGTCCACTGCTCGTAGCTCTCTGATTAATATGTACTCTAAATGCGCAAGTATGGTAGAAGCTTCAGAGATATTTAAAGAAACATACAGATATATAGTTTCGTTCACAGCTATGATCAATGGATATGCAGTAGACGGGAATTCCAAAGATAGCTATTTTAATCTGTTTTTTTTTAAAAGTCTAAAGATTGATTTCAGATATGACACAACCAGTGGCGTATCTAGCCGAAAAGGTTCACTAGGGGTAAATAATATCTATAAATAAATATTTTATAAATACGTTTTCTGCCAACTTTGTAAGTGTATTAATACAAGATACATGTAAAAATAAGATTTTTTTATAAGTAAAATCTTTTAAAAACTAACAGAAATTATAGATATAAATGATATGTTTTTCATGATATGAAAAATACAAATACATATATTCAGAATTGTTTTCTTTCTCACTCATAGTATGGATAAATAATCATATGATATAAAACTCAAGTGAAAATATTTCTATTATCATTGATATCTTATTATATAAAGTTTGGTTTTTCAAAATTACAAATTAACAAGATCACGACACATGTCAATTATATATTTTAGGGTTGTGACATGTGTTAAATAACAATTTTCATTTTGAAAAAATAAACCAAAAGAATTTTAAAAGTTAGTTTTCTTTCTTTCAAAAGTCTTAACTAAAAAACTGTAAAAAAACAAATATTTCCATATAAATAATTATTTAATAATATTAATTTTTTTAAACGTGGGTTTAAAATAATTATAAGATACATAAAATATTGTAAGATAGTTTTGTTATAGATTAAAATATTTTTAAAATACTTTTTTCTTATAACTTATTATATAAAGCTTGATTCTTCAAAGTTTTCAAGATCACATCACATGGCAATTATATATTTAGATATAACTCGTCAGAGTCAGCATAATCAACCACCTCCTCATCAGAAGCAACTGCCTCTACCTCAGCCTCATCTTAAGATTCATATTCATCATCGGCCTTAAGAACCATCACTCTCTTGTTCGGGCAATCTCTATCATAATGTCCTTTTCCCTGCAATTTAAAACAAGTGATGTCACGGGTCCGTTGAATTTGAGCTTGAGACTTACCTTGGTCGGATTGACCAGTCTTGGACGGCTCAGCTTGGTTCTTCTTGAACCGGTTTTCCACTTCTATGGATTTACCTTTGGAACTGGCTTGTGGCCAAGTGGTCTTGCTCCTGGCCGTGGACATATTCTTCCTTTTGATGTGTTGTTCCGCCATGGATAGCAAAGTGAGGAGATCGTTGAAGTTCTCATACGGCTGTGTCTCCACCTTACGAGCAATACGATCTTGTAGGCCGTCTAGGAACTGTGCCATGAGTGTCTCATCAGGTTCACACGTCTTGAGCTTGTTTCTGAGAGACTCAAACTCCTCAAAGTGCTCTTCCACAGACCTAGTTCCCTGAGACAATTTACCAGAATGATTTTGTAAGTCCCTTTGATAATAAGTTGGAACATACCTGGTGCGAAGCTGGATCACATCTCATCTCAAGTCTCAACCCTATAGACTCGGCCGGCATCAGCTACTTCTCTATCCCACCAGGCTAGAGCATTATCAGTCAACTGAGCTGCGGCTAGGGCAATCTTCTTGGCATCAGTGTAGTGGTAGTACTCAAATATGTACTCCATACGTCTCTCCCACTCAATGTAAGCATCCGGACTAACCTTCCCGGAAAAAGTAGGTGGGTTTAGCTTGAGTTCCTTGCCTCCTTGCCAAGGTACTCCTTCATCACGGAACCTCCTTCTGACCGGACTCTGATATCTTGTGTTTTTAATAGATTTTATCATTCATTTATCATGCATTTTGATCATCTAGGATAGCATTTAGACTTGTTTAGTTTGCATTGCATTGCATTTGTTCTTATCAGGTGATGGAGATGCCAAATGGTGACTTTGGAGCAATTGGAGGTGGATTGGAGGCAAGATTGGTGTTTTTCGAGTTCATGGTGTGATGACCAAGTGTCCCAGCGGCTTCATGTGACAGGCAGCGGCATTTTGACCTTGCAGGAAGCCGATGCACATCACCCAGCGGCCTAGCGTCACCCAGCGGCCTGGCGTCCTGACGAGAAGCCGGTGCAGAAGTTCTGCTGAAAATTCTAAGTGTTGGAGCGGCTTTTGGTGCAGCGGCTTCACCAGACCGCTGGAGAAAATCGACCCTCCCTGCCCGACTTCGAGATGTTGCAGCGGCTTGGTGAACGTGACGAGAAGCCGGTGTGCATATCCCAGCGGGTTTCTGCACTCCTCAACGGCTTTTTGTCAGCGCCAAAAGGCAGTTGCGACCATTTTCATAGTTAGCATTTGAGAGTTTATCAGACTTGTTTTTACTCTTTTATCCTTATGTTTCTAGCTACTATAAATACTTTGTAGACCTAATCTTTGTAATCATCTCATTTTCTCTCTAGACTTTGCCTCATTTTGTAAAAGCTTGAACCTTTTGATTATCTAAGGAATTTCTTCATCTTATATCTTGTTTCTCTTAATCATTAACATGATTAGCCTTGAATCCCATATGGATTTGAGGTTTATCATAGAGATTAGAGAGTAGACACATTTTGGATTCATGGGTTAGGGTGATTAAGGGTGATTAGTGAAGATCTAGGGTGTTTAGTGTTAGATCTACTTCTTTCTTTGCTTGTTGAGGGTTTTTAATGCTATTTTAGTCTTGATCATACTAAAATAGATCCTTAGACATTTCCTGCCCGAAAGGTGTATGATGAAATGTCTGAACCAACTCTTCAATGCTTTTAGTCTACTTTGCCAAAGAGATTTGTTGTTAAAGAGGCTAAGATTGCTATTAGACTTGTCCATAATGATTGCTTTATTAATATTCAACCGAAGAGATTTGATGCTTGAATTACTAAAGCAAATGAGCATTCATCTTGAGAAAGAGCTTGTTTAGTGTTGTGTCTAGGCATAAGGAAAGTGTTGATTTGATAGTTTGCCACTCTAGCTTGGATCTTAGTCACCCAAAATCAAGTCCCTAGTCCCATGAGTCCACCTTAGCATTTGATTGAGTTCTTGCACTAGTTTCTAGATTGGATTTGAGATCGCCTTGTTCATATTAGTAGGTTCTAGCTTGTTACCATCATCCATCTTCTCGTTTGCTTAGATTAAGAGAGTTTGTGTATTCTTGGTGCTATAGATCACTAGTTCTCTGTGGTTCGACAACCTTTTATACTATCATTTGACTTGGGAGCCTTGAAAACTTCCAATATCAAATTGGCGCCGTTGCCGGGGATCGAACCCGGGTCACCCGCGTGACAGGCGGGAATACTTACCACTATACTACAACGACATGGATTTGTTCTCATCTCTTGCTAGCATAGGATCATGATTTGAGCTAGCTTCTAGGATGATGGTTGGGTTTATGTCCTTTATAAGCTTGTATCTTGGGTTTGGATAGTGAGAAAGTTGAGAAAGATGAACAAAAGAGTGTAGATTGATAAGAAAAGCCTTAGGGACCTTAGAATAAAAAGAAAAGAAAGCTCTAGATTGTGGTCTTTGACTCCTTCCCCCTAAAAAAAAAAAAAAAGAAAGAAAAGAAAAGAAAAGAAAAAAAAATGATAAGAAGAATCAATAAGATAGTGGGGAAGGGAAAAGAGAAGTAAGAGCTAAGCATTGAGCAAAGATTGTCCCTTGTTGGCTAAGTAAAAATAAAAGAAAAAGAGAAATTTGTTCATTGGGTTAGACATGAAAATGAGTTGCTATTTGGGTTGTGGAATGAAGTGAATGGGGGTAGAACTTGTAATCACTTAGGAAAAGGGTAGAATGATGAGAATGGATCCATGTATGCATGAGTTGCTTCTAATCTTAGATAAATTTTGCATAATGATCAAGCTCCTTGTTCTTGAGTGATAACCACTTTAGAATGATGCATTTGAACCCTTCTCTTCATTCACTTTAGACCATTTGTTTACCTAGCCAAATGATTGAGATCATGTGCCCATTTGTTAGAATCCACCTTGTGTATGTGTGTGTGAATCAATGTGAGAGCTGGTAGGAAGACTTGTTGGTTGATGAGTATTGCATCTTGTGTAAAGGCATAAGAGTATCTTGATAGGCCTAGAGAAGCTAGAGTGTAATAAGAGAGTTGCTCATGCTATTTGCTATATTTCTTTAGGATGTCAAGTTGAGTATTTTGGTGTCTTTTGGCTATGAGCTCCCACCTTCAAACCTCTTCTCCAAATATGTTTTTGAAAGTTTACTTGTGGACAAGTAAAGGACAAGTTTGGGGGAGTTGATATCTTGTGTTTTTAATAGATTTTGTCATTCTTTTATCTTGCATTTTGATCATTTAGGATAGCATTTAGACTTGTTTAGGTTGCATTGCACTTCATTTGTCTATATTAGGTGATGGAGATGTCATTTGGTGAGTTGGAAGCATTTAGAGCTTGATTTGATGCAAAAAGAGTGATTTTGGTCGAGAAACGAAATGGAGCCTAAGTGTCACAGCGGCCTTCTGCAGCGGTGTAATGTACCAAGTCAAAAACCAGCTGGGAAAATAACTCCCTCCCTGTCCAATTTCGACTTCTCGCAGTGGCCAAGTGACGACGCGTCAAAAACCAGCTGTGATGTCACAGTGGCTTTTTGCACCTCCAGCGGCTTATTGGACGCGTCAAAAACCAGCTGTGACACTTAGAAAAAATACTCACATCTGTTTTTACCAACTTTTACCCAAATTATCTTGGGTCAACCCAGGTTTGTTGGGTCGACCCAGCTCGTTTTTAGGCTACTATAAATACTCTTTAGACCCTAATGATGGGATCATCTTGTTTTCTCTTAAGAACACATTGAAACCTTGAAGAAATATTGAATCTTTAGTCTCTTTTCTTCTCATTTCTTTGTAATTGTTGGATTAAACTTGCTTCTCAACATGATTTCTCTTAAATCAACCATGGGTTTAAGGTTAATCATGAAGATTAGTGAGTAGACTCCTTTTAGATTCATGGATTAGGGAGACCAAGGGTGATTAAGCTAGATCTAAGGTGTTTTAGTATAGATCTCTCTTGTTCCTTGCTAGTAGAGTATTCTCAATGCATCTTTTGAGTTAGCCTCTCAAAAGTTGAGCTTTAGGCATTTCCCACCCACAAGGTGTTTGATGAAATGCCTGAATCAACTCTCCTAAGCTTTTAACATACTTTGCCAAAGAGATTTGTTGTTAAAGGTGTTAAGATGGCTAGTAGACTTGTTCTCCATGATTGCTTTTGTAACATTCAACCAAAGAGATTTGATGCTTGAGTTACCTTAGCAAATGAGCATTCATCTAGAGATAGAGTTTGTTTAGGATTGTGTCTAGGCTTAAGGTTGATAGATTGATTGAAAAGCTGCCACCTTTAGATTGAAACTTGATCACCCAATGTCAATTCCCTAATCCCATGAGTCCTCTTGCTTCATATTGAGAAACAAAGATCATTTCTTTATTGCATTTCTACTCTAGTTCTTAGTTCATTTCACTCCACTTATTGATTGCACTTAGATTAAGCATGGTCTTGCATTCCCTTTGCTTTAGAATCACTTAGGATTGGTTCGACAATCTTTTACACTACAACATTTGATAGGGACCTGAAAAGTTCTGTTATCAAATTGAATTTGATATTGGAAGTTTTCAAGGCTCCCAAGTCAAATGATAGTATAAAAGGTTGTCGAACCACAGAGAACTAGTGATCTATAGCACCAAGAATACACAAACTCTCTTAATCTAAGCAAACGAGAAGATGGATGATGGTAACAAGCTAGAACCTACTAATATGAACAAGGCGATCTCAAATCCAATCTAGAAACTAGTGCAAGAACTCAATCAAATGCTAAGGTGGACTCATGGGACTAGGGACTTGATTTTGGGTGACTAAGATCCAAGCTAGAGTGGCAAACTATCAAATCAACACTTTCCTTATGCCTAGACACAACACTAAACAAGCTCTTTCTCAAGATGAATGCTCATTTGCTTTAGTAATTCAAGCATCAAATCTCTTCGGTTGAATATTAATAAAGCAATCATTATGGACAAGTCTAATAGCAATCTTAGCCTCTTTAACAACAAATCTCTTTGGCAAAGTAGACTAAAAGCATTGAAGAGTTGGTTCAGACATTTCATCATACACCTTTCGGGCAGGAAATGTCTAAGGATCTATTTTAGTATGATCAAGACTAAAATAGCATTAAAAACCCTCAACAAGCAAAGAAAGAAGTAGATCTAACACTAAACACCCTAGATCTTCACTAATCACCCTTAATCACCCTAACCCATGAATCCAAAATGTGTCTACTCTCTAATCTCTATGATAAACCTCAAATCCATATGGGATTCAAGGCTAATCATGTTAATGATTAAGAGAAACAAGATATAAGATGAAGAAATTCCTTAGATAATCAAAAGGTTCAAGCTTTTACAAAATGAGGCAAAGTCTAGAGAGAAAATGAGATGATTACAAAGATTAGGTCTACAAAGTATTTATAGTAGCTAGAAACATAAGGATAAAAGAGTAAAAACAAGTCTGATAAACTCTCAAATGCTAACTATGAAAATGGTCGCAACTGCCTTTTGGCGCTGACAAAAAGCCGTTGAGGAGTGCAGAAACCCGCTGGGATATGCACACCGGCTTCTCGTCACGTTCACCAAGCCGCTGCAACATCTCGAAGTCGGGCAGGGAGGGTCGATTTTCTCCAGCGGTCTGGTGAAGCCGCTGCACCAAAAGCCGCTCCAACACTTAGAATTTTCAGCAGAACTTCTGCACCGGCTTCTCGTCAGGACGCCAGGCCGCTGGGTGACGCTAGGTGTGCATCGGCTTCCTGCAAGGTCAAAATGCCGCTGCCTGTCACATGAAGCCGCTGGGACACTTGGTCATCACACCATGAACTCGAAAAACACCAATCTTGCCTCCAATCCACCTCCAATTGCTCCAAAGTCACCATTTGGCATCTCCATCACCTGATAAGAACAAATGCAATGCAATGCAAACTAAACAAGTCTAAATGCTATCCTAGATGATCAAAATGCATGATAAATGAATGATAAAATCTATTAAAAACACAAGATATCAACTCCCCCAAACTTGTCCTTTACTTGTCCACAAGTAAACTTTCAAGAACTTATTTGGAGAAGAGGTTTGAAAATGAGAGCTTATAACCAAAAGAAACACTTTCTAGCCTTCAACTTGACATCCTAAGGAAAATATAGCAAATAGCATGAGCAAGAATTTTTATTACACTCTAGCTTCTCAAGACCTATCCATACTCCTATACTTCTACACAAGTTGCAATGCTTATCCATCAACAAGCTCTTTAGACCAACTCTCACATTCATTTATACAAACACATAAGGTGAATACTTGCAAATGGGCACATGATCCTAATCATTTGGCTTGGTGAACAAAGTGGTCAAATGTGAATGAAAACAATGGCTCAAATAAATCATTTCAAAGTGGCAATCACTCAAGAACAAGGAGCTTGATCATTATGCAAAATTTATCTAAGACCAGGAGCAATTTATGCATACATAGATCCATTCTCATCATTCTACCCTTTCCTAAGTGATATAACAAGCTTCACCCCTATTCACATTCATCCCAATACCCAAAGTAACCCACTTTATCACACTCACCTCATGAACTCTTTAACAAAACCATCTAAGGATCTTTTATTAACTTTCCACAACTCTTAGCTCTATCTACCTTCCCACCATCTTATTGATTCATCATTTTGTATTTTTTTTTTTTTTTTATATTGGGGGAAGGTTCAAATAGACTAAATCTAGAGATTTCTTATTTTTGATCCTTAGTGGCTTCTTTTCTCAACTTTTTGATCATCTTTCTCATCTTTCTTTTCTCCCAAACCCAAGATAACAAACTTTAGAATAAACAAACCCACTAACCATCCTAGATGCTAACTCAAATGAGGATCCTATGCTAGCAAGAGATGAGAACAAATCTATGTCGCTCCCAATACTCTCAAGATTTTGCACATGACAAGCTATCAAAAAGAAGGCCTCACTCAAGCAAATCAATGTTGGTCTCAAAGAATGGCTAAGGGTTTAGGGGTAGGAGAGTTCCATTTGGGTTAACAAAGGATAATGAATGGAATAAGATAACCCAAATGCGTATGAGATCCATGATCAAGTATGCAAGTGACCATATGCAAGAGAGATTAAGTTCATTAAGTTCAAGTTCAAATTGGAGTTGGCTTTCAAAAGCAATGCCAATATCAAGCAAGCAACATGTTTCAAGAAGAGAGTTCAAGGCTCGAAACTTACAAGCTCTTTTAAGAGATGCTCAAGCTATTTGATATGTTTAACTAAGGTGTCAAATTGAGTTCTAGACATGTGCTCTTTACAAGGTTTCTCCCAATGCATGAATGCAATATAAATGCTTCTAGAATTTTTTTTTTTTTTTTTATGCAAATAAGTATGCAATGCAATGCATGAGACTCATGACAAGAAAACAAAACAAAAAACAATGTGAGATAGTAGACTCTCCCCCAAACTTACTTCACACAGTCCCTTGTGTGAGAGTAAGCTCAAAGAAGAGATCTAAGGGAAGGAAATAAACATGATAACTAATTATTTACAAGGGTAGAGTGGCACATACTTGGAGTTTATTGTCTGAATTGGGTGGTAGAGGACCCTTGGCCTCTTGTTTGTTGCACCGGTAAACATAGGCTGAAGTGGAAATGAAGACTTCTCTTATCTAGAGATACACCCAACCTGAAAATCTCAACCATACTTATTAAACAACTTAAAAGAAAGAAAGATAAAAAAAAAAAAATATATACAATGGATAAACATGGGACTTCCTCCCAAGTGAGCTTGTTTTAAGTCTCTAGCTTGACTTTGTGTGCATGCTAATCATAGGTATCAAAAGGCTGAGCCAATGCACCTTTGGTCCTTCTCCTACAAGAACAAGAAACCAAGTGCGCAAAGGAGCACACTACTGTCCATAGAAAATAGACAGATTTTTCATCAAAGAGCTTCACTATAGATGAATCATGAAATATGAGATGCTCTTTGATGTTTAAATAGGCATGAGAATCAAATGCATTTGGTGGAAAGATAAAGTCAACTACTGGTTCAAACGAGGTTTTAACAAAGTAGTCAACTCTATCTCCATCAACTGAATAAAACACAATGTTCACATTCTCATGATTATTTTTGACAAGGGGGTTTTCTATCTCAAGCAAGAGCTTATCCACATCAAGCTCATCCCCTGTATCAGCAAGAGAAAGAAGAGGTCTAGGTTCATTAAGAATCAAAAACTCAGATTCGAGATCAAATGAAGCACATAGATAGCTCTTGTCAAAACAAACTTCAATATGATCTCTAGCAAGCTTTTCTATTCTCAACTCATCTAGCTTCCTAGTTTCACATATCAGATCAAGACATTCATTGATGAGCACAAGAGAATCATGATCATGGGCAATGTTTTCACCACAAGGCGAGCATATTTTCTCAAATTGAAGTTCTAAAATGGAAATTTCTATACCTTCCAGCTGGAGTGGTGGAGCCCAATCCATTACCTCTTTAAGGTCATAGGCAACATTAAACTCATACTTTGTAACCTCCCTTCCTTCAAGCTCTGCTCGATCCTTAATAAGCTCCAACCGGATCCTTCGTGCTAGGGATGTCTTTGCCGAACCTGGGTACTCCTTCTGAAGCTCATATAACATCACAAGTTGTGCTGGTGTGAGTATACTTGCATCAAAGTCATCTTGAATGTGATATTCAAATGTGTCTTCCTCTTCTTGTGGCTCCCCATGGTAACTTGAAGCCATCTCTACAAATAACAAAAGCTAGAAGAAAAGGTTAGTAACTGTACAAAAGCAAAACAAAGCAAGAAAATAAAGCTTAGTCTCAAGAAAGATTGAAATCCTAATGATAAATCTACTAGTTCCCCGGCAACGGCGCCAATTTGATATTGGAAGTTTTCAAGGCTCCCAAGTCAAATGATAGTATAAAAGGTTGTCGAACCACAGAGAACTAGTGATCTATAGCACCAAGAATACACAAACTCTCTTAATCTAAGCAAACGAGAAGATGGATGATGGTAACAAGCTAGAACCTACTAATATGAACAAGGCGATCTCAAATCCAATCTAGAAACTAGTGCAAGAACTCAATCAAATGCTAAGGTGGACTCATGGGACTAGGGACTTGATTTTGGGTGACTAAGATCCAAGCTAGAGTGGCAAACTATCAAATCAACACTTTCCTTATGCCTAGACACAACACTAAACAAGCTCTTTCTCAAGATGAATGCTCATTTGCTTTAGTAATTCAAGCATCAAATCTCTTCGGTTGAATATTAATAAAGCAATCATTATGGACAAGTCTAATAGCAATCTTAGCCTCTTTAACAACAAATCTCTTTGGCAAAGTAGACTAAAAGCATTGAAGAGTTGGTTCAGACATTTCATCATACACCTTTCGGGCAGGAAATGTCTAAGGATCTATTTTAGTATGATCAAGACTAAAATAGCATTAAAAACCCTCAACAAGCAAAGAAAGAAGTAGATCTAACACTAAACACCCTAGATCTTCACTAATCACCCTTAATCACCCTAACCCATGAATCCAAAATGTGTCTACTCTCTAATCTCTATGATAAACCTCAAATCCATATGGGATTCAAGGCTAATCATGTTAATGATTAAGAGAAACAAGATATAAGATGAAGAAATTCCTTAGATAATCAAAAGGTTCAAGCTTTTACAAAATGAGGCAAAGTCTAGAGAGAAAATGAGATGATTACAAAGATTAGGTCTACAAAGTATTTATAGTAGCTAGAAACATAAGGATAAAAGAGTAAAAACAAGTCTGATAAACTCTCAAATGCTAACTATGAAAATGGTCGCAACTGCCTTTTGGCGCTGACAAAAAGCCGTTGAGGAGTGCAGAAACCCGCTGGGATATGCACACCGGCTTCTCGTCACGTTCACCAAGCCGCTGCAACATCTCGAAGTCGGGCAGGGAGGGTCGATTTTCTCCAGCGGTCTGGTGAAGCCGCTGCACCAAAAGCCGCTCCAACACTTAGAATTTTCAGCAGAACTTCTGCACCGGCTTCTCGTCAGGACGCCAGGCCGCTGGGTGACGCTAGGCCGCTGGGTGATGTGCATCGGCTTCCTGCAAGGTCAAAATGCCGCTGCCTGTCACATGAAGCCGCTGGGACACTTGGTCATCACACCATGAACTCGAAAAACACCAATCTTGCCTCCAATCCACCTCCAATTGCTCCAAAGTCACCATTTGGCATCTCCATCACCTGATAAGAACAAATGCAATGCAATGCAAACTAAACAAGTCTAAATGCTATCCTAGATGATCAAAATGCATGATAAATGAATGATAAAATCTATTTAAAACACAAGATATCAGACTCCCATCACCTTGGATCCGATGTTCCCTTCGTCCACCTCTTCCATCTCAGGCTGCTCGACTCACGGTCGGGTGGTTCAGAATCAGAACTGTCCTCATCAGACTGGGGCTCAAGATCATCTTGGATAGGTTGGTTTCTTCCCCTGGCTCACGGATCATCAGCACGGTTCCCTTCCTCCATCCGAGCTAGTTGCTCGGTCATAGCAGCCATGGCGGCCGTGAGTTGAGCTTGGCCGGCTAGTAGCTGAGCATTGATGTCAGCTTGGTTTGGTATACCATTCTGGTTCAGGTTTCCCATGTCTCCTGTTAGACAAGAAAGAAAGAAAGATCAAGTGCAAAGGGAAATGAAAAGAATTGAAAGGAAAAAGATGAAACTTAGAAATAAAAGAAATCAAATTTGAATGCAATTGATGATTGAAATATATATATTTTTATTTATTTATGAAAATTAAATTTGAAAATTCTAAAAGAGAATTTTTTTTTTAAGTTTTGAAAAAAAAAATCGAATCAAATTTAAATTAAGAAAGAAGATTGAAAACTAAATGCAATTAAAGATGATTGATTGAAAGCTTTTTTTTAATGATGATTGAAATCAGGATATGAATGCAACAATCAGAATAAATGAGATCCTAATCAAAAATAAATGTAACTAATTAATCCTAAATGATTTATGCAATTTTAATCAGATTAAATGCAAATTAATCAATCAAATTCCAAAGATGGAATAAAATTATAATTTATATTTTCTTTTCTTGTTAATATAAATTAAACTACTTAATTCCCTTGAAATAAAATAAAAATTAGAAATATTGTAAATATTTTCATATTTTTACTTAACTGCAATCTAACAAAAAGAGTTAGTATATAATATATATTTTAGATATTAGATATCTATGAAATTTTTCGTTCAGTTGAAATATTTTAGGTATAAATATGCCTGAAGCGTTTCATTTTTGTGGTACTTGGTTCACTGACTCTTTTTCATCATTTTTCGGTTTGACTGAAAAGATGGTTTTTCATACAACTAGTAACCGAATATATCAATGATTTACGGTTTGACTGGCTTTTAAAACAATGGTTAAAAATTAAATATATATATATATATATATATATATACTTCATAGATTATGTGAGAATGTATGGTTTTCACTAGTAAGCATTACAAAATTTTATTGGTGAAAATATTTTGCAATACAAAATATATATCTTGATTAAAAATGACATGTATAAAATATGTGATAATTTAACTACTGATGCTATTTGGATAGATTATTGGTATAAAATTAAAAATATTTGTATAATTAATTAAATTTTCTATTTGTATTTTTAAAATAAAGAAAATGATTTTTTTTAAATGAAGTTATGTAGAAATGTCGGGTAGAACCGTAGAAGTATATATTATTTTTTATTAAAATACAATCTTCCAAAAAATGGAGTGTTTCGTCAAAAATAAAAGGGTTGGAGTGCGTTATTTAAAAAAGCTTAGAAATAAATCAAATTTATTGCTGGACAGTTGGACAGACAAAACCCCACCAAACTCCATAATAAATACTATAGTTACTTTACTCGGTGAATATTCTTAAAAAAAGACCAAAACTTTCATATGAAATGAAGTCTTTTGTCACTAAGCTGCGAAACAAGCATGGTACTATACGTTAGATTAGTTTCTGTTTGTATTTTGAATCTTTGGATTAGTTTTGGCAAATAACAGAAACACAGATCGATTTCAATAAACCGAAAATACAAATATTGGATTAGTTTTTAAAAATACAAACAGAAATTACATATTTCAAATCTCCTACAAATCATTTACTTACATAAAATTGTGAAGAAACATTAATCTTAATGGGATCAACTACTAACAAAGTTTTTACTAGCTTAATGGGATCAACTACTATCAATAATATTTGTTTAGAAAATTTGTGTTACATATTTTATTATGACCAACATATATTTTTTTAATAATATATGTTGGTCATAATATCATAAATTCAACCAATCAATATGATTGTGGACCATCTTTCATATGGTTCTGTGGCCATATGTTCTTTAGGTAATGCCTTAAAATTCAGGAGGCCTCATCTCACTATTCTCATGAGTAATTCATTGTTTTGCTTAGCAAGCAACAAACAAAAGATTAAATTTGAATATGTGGAGGAACCCTTTTTTCGGTATTATTGCTGAAGCAAAACATTGCTTGTGGAATGTAGATAATTTCTTCTCTAACATGTTAGCATATATGATAGTTTCTCCACACAGTTTCAATTTTGAGACTATTATGAATAGAACCGAGTTATACTCATCCACAGACTTATAGTCTTGGGTCTTTAGGTTCCTTCAATCATATAGGCCTTTGGTAAGAGCACCATTATATGGTGATCATATCTGGATTTCAAGTCTATCCAAAAGGTCCAGAGGATTCTCAAAAGTGAGATATTGATCTATGAGACTTTCAGTAAGGTGATGACGTATGATTAAGAAAACCGCCTTGTATCTATCTCAAAAGTGAGAAATTTAGATACAGTCACCAAGATTTAGATTTCAAGATGATTTTCAACATCAATATTTAACATTGCTTTCAAGCATCAAGAATTTATGTAAGCAATAGAAGCCTTAATTTATATGATTTAATAATGATTTAATAAGGCTTCCCCCCAAATCAAATAATATAATTGCTTTAAGAAATTCTAGTATGACATCTAGTGATCCTTTTAATCATAATTCAAATTTGGATTGATTATATATATATAGGGTATTAAGGTCCTTTAGGATTTGAATAAGGATCAATCATCATTTAAATGAGATCAAGCAATATGGATGAAAATCAATCACAATGGTCGAATGGTAAATGCATGGATCAAGAACTAGTCGGATGTATGTTCTATCCTAAGCATTGGACCTAAGCAATTTATATGTGATTCTTAATGCATGAGGATATTTGATTTTCAAAGATCATAAAATAATAAGTATTACCAACCATAAGTATCAGCACAAAAAGCTCTCCACCGGAGTTCTTCTTCTCCGGTCAGCTCCTCCAGCGCTTCAGCCTTGTTCCGCCGGCGACTCCAGTTTTCCGGCCAGCTCTCAGCTCTCACTTAAGATGGTCTATTCAGATTCCTGGTTAAGAAAAGGTAAACTAATCAAAATTTTAATCAAAATCTAAAATCTAAGAACAAGTTTATAAGAACACTATATGTTCATATCTTGGATCTAATCCTAAAAAAAGAACTTATAAAAATCTGTTGTTCTAAATTATTATCTAAATATTAATCTTGAATCAAAAGTTCTATAAGTATATTGATTCTAAAATTATCTTGAATCTTTAAAATCTGTAAAACTTATTAAATCACATAAAGATCTATATGAATCTTGATTATAAAACTTTTGAATCTTATAAAATAAAAAAATGTGAAAATCCTAAATCCCCTTCTTGATTTGTAAGCCATAAATCGGCTCTCCCTTTATCCTATATGATCCGGCCTTAAATCCGGATTTGTCTAAAGGATTGAAACCAATAATCAAACATTTGTTCATCCGCATCACCAGCTGTTCCAGGAGGTTGTATAAGCCGGTTATCAATACCATCATAACCCTTAAACCTCTTGCTTGGTTTTTCAACCAGCAAAATCGAAAATCCAAAGATCAAAACCATCAATCCCTTGCTGTGTCATTTTCGGCCAGCCTCCCTAAAATTCAGTCAACCAAAATAAAACCGATAATAAAACCAATTGATTGCATATCTTTGACTGTCATTGCTTTCTTTGTAACTGATATGATTTTTATAAATGCAATTTCGATTTTATAAATGCATATTCGATTTCCTTTGACTAGGTATTTAAATGTTATAACCTATAGTCCTGTTTTAAATTAATATGACATAAGATGAAATAAATTATAGTTTGAAATCTTTTGATCTTATTATTGTTTGTCAACATTTATTTAAATCCTGATCAGCCTTGAGATAAGTTTATTATATTATGTTCATGACTATATAATATGTTCATTAATTTTCCATGAACCACGAATTAGAGTATGTACATGAGGGGGAGTGAGGATAAAACCCATGATACATGACCATACTAAAATCCGTGAAACATGGTCCACAACCTTGAAAATGATTTTGTGATAATTGAATTATATACTGGATCATTTTGCATAACATCTATTATTCTGAATCAACCATATTGAATCGAACATGGATTAGAAAAATTATTAGATCATGCTCATATTCTGAACTGACCATTTTCATTCACTTATCATATTGTCTTATTAAAATTGATTATACATTCATATGATAAGATTATTCTGATCATGATACCTTGAATTAAATCGTGAAAATTATAATCATCTCTTGTCTTGTTTATGATGCATTTTTATATGCTGTTTGACAATGATTGTTTTATATAAAATCCTCATGAATATATAATACATATAAATCTTTCTGAAATATAAAATATATATTAAAGCCATGATCAAAATCTCCATTCATAAAAATCAGAACATGGATTGATCATATTATTATGAATCCTCATTCCTTATGGATTATTTGATTCAGATGTCGAAAATCAACAATCTTGAGTTTGCTGCCCTCAATCTCTCCTGAGATAATTACCTCCAATGGGCACTTGATACCAAAATTCTCTTGAGGTCCAAAAACCTTGGTGATACTATCACTGAAGACACTGAGCCATCAGACAAGAATAAATACCAGGCCATTGTTATCATTCGCCATCATCTGGCTGAAGGTCTTAAAGATCAGTATCTCACTATTGAGGATCCTCTGGAACTTTGGACAGAGTTGAAAAACATATATGATCATCAGAAAACTGTGATCTTGCCAAAGGCCCTTTATGATTGGAGGAACCTAAGAATCTAAAATTATAAGTCTGTGGAAGAGTATAACTCGGTTTTATTCAAGATAGTCTCTAAGTTGAAATTGTGTGGAGAGACTGTCACTGATGCTGACATGTTAGAGAAGACATTCTCTACATTCCACACCAGCAATGTTGTGCTTCAGCAACAATACCGAGAAAAGGGTTTCTCCACATATGCTGCTCTAATCTCTTGTTTGTTGCTAGCTGAGCAAAACAATGAGTTATTCATGATGAATAGTGAGCTGAGGCCACCTGGTGCTAAAGCATTGCCTGAGGCACATGCGGCCATAGAGCCAAAAGATGAGACTCCAAGAGAGTCATACCGCGGTCGTATGAGAGGCCGTGGAAGATTGCAAGGAAGTAACCGTGGGTTTCAAACCACGAGGTCGTGGATCTCAGCCACGAGGCCGTGGATTCCAACCACGAGACCATCTTGGTCCTAGCCGAGGCCGAGGCTATAGCCGAGGTCATCAAGCTAGCCGTGGGTATAAGTCCGACTTCAAAACCCATTGCTCGACCAAATCTCCTTGCTATCGTTGTGGGATGACCAATCATTGGGCTAACCGATGCAAAACTCCCCAACATCTTGTTAAACTCTACCAGGAGAGCATGAAGGGAAAGAACCTTGTGGCAAATTGGGTCCAACATGATGATGAGAATGATCTGGACCATGAGAATGATGACCTTCTTGGATTTGAGACTTCCGATTGCCTTAAAGAGGCCAATTAAGATTTCGACATCATGTTGCTTTTGTCTTTGCACTTTTTGCATTTTTGCTTTGGCTTTATATCTTTGTTTCCTATGTTCTATGACTTTGACAATTTTATCTATGAAATAAAATTTTATTTTATATATATGCCTTGTATAAGTTAAGCTTATTAAAACAATAAAGCAAAAACCATTAAGACATCCTTTCACCTAAGTAATATCTAAGGTGTTGACTCTTATCTATTTTCAGAAATGAAAGAAGGCAAGAACCTGCTAGTAGTGGATAGTGGATCAAGTCACACTATATTAAAAGACAAAGGATATTTTGTTAACCTCACCATAAAGAGTGCCAATATCAAAACTATAGCAGGCACGGCCAGCCTTATTAAAGGCCATGACATGGCTCGCTTAATAATGCCTAAAGACACGCATCTAGAAATTTCTGATGCATTATATTCTCCTAAATCAAAGAGAAATTTGTTAAGTTTCAAAGACATTCGAATGAATGGTCTACATGTTGAAACTAGGGGCGAGGGAAAGAAAGAATATCTTTTGATTTATAATAATGGCCAAGGCCATAAGAATGTGCTAGAGACTATTCCTGCTATATCTATGGGCCTCTATTGTGCCAATATAAAAATGGTTGAGACTAATGTCACAATGCCTAATGAGTTCAAAGAAGCCTTTAAACTATGGCATGAAAGGCTCGGCCATCCTGGTTCAACCATGATGCGCAAAATAATTTTGAACTCAACTGGCCATTCCTTGAAAGAAAGGAATATTATCCCTAAGAGCCTTACATGTATTCCATGCTCACAAGGGAAATTAATAATAAGGCCATCACCTGTAAAGGAGGTTAAAGAAACATTGAACTTTCTGGAAAGGATACAAGGTTGATATATGTGGACCAATACACCCATCTTGTGGGACATTTCGATATTTCATGGTCCTTATTGACGAATCGACTAGATGGTCGTATGTTTGTCTATTATCAACTAGAAACTTGGCAATTGCAAGATTATTGCCCCAGATCATAAGACTGCGAGCCTACTTTCCAGATTTTCCACTAAAGACTATACGTCTTGACAATGCAAGTGAATTCAGTTCCCAAGCTTTTAATGATTACTGTATGTCCATGGGGGTAAGTGTGGAACACTCCGTGGCACATGTACATACACAGAATGGATTGGCCGAATCCTTCATTAAAAGAATCCAGTTGATCGCTCGACCATTACTCATGAGGTCGAAGCTACCAGTATCAGCTTGGGGACATGCAGTTTTACATGCTGCTGAATTGATACGCATAAGGCCATCCAGTGAACATAAATATTCTCCATCCCAATTACTCTCGGGTCATGAGCCAGACGTGTCCCATATCAAAACATTTGGATGTTCTGTGTATGTTCCTATTGCACCACCACAGAGAACAAAAATGGGACCTCAAAGGAGGATGGGAATATATGTTGGATTTGATTCTCCAACCATTATTAAATATCTTGAGCCTATTACTGGAGATTTATTTAAGGCCAGATATGCTGACTGTCATTTTGATGAATCAGAGTACCAACATTAGGGGGAGAAAATAACAAGCTGGGCAAAGAAATAATATGGAATCAAACATCCTTATCATGGCAAGATCCTCGGACTCAATCATGTGATTTAGAGGTCCAGAAGATAATTCATATGCAAAAGCTAGCTAATCAATTGCCTGATTCCTTTACTGACCCGAAAAAAGTGACTAAGTCCTATATGCCAGCTTGTAATGCACCAATAAGTATTGATGTCCAAGATGGACACAATCAAGTGGTTACAAAGTCTAAAGCACGTCTTAAGCGTGGTACACCAATTGGTTTCAAAGATAAAAGACCTCGGAAATTAAAGAAAAGCGCAAAAGAAACCGATGTCATAGATTGTCCAGACAAGGCCGATATGGCTATGCCTAAGGTACCCACTAATGCTGCTCGGGACGCTGAGCCTCTTGGTACTGAAGGCATTGACAATGATGAGATCTCAGTTAATTATTTAATGTCTGGGACAAAATGGAACCGGAAAGATGTCGACATCGATGATATATTTGCATATAATGTAGCCCTTGAAATGATGGACTTAAATGAGGATCATGAACCCACGTCTATACTAGAGTGCACTCAAAGATCAGATTGGCTTAAATGGAAAGAAGCCATAAACGTGGAGTTAGAATCATTAAAGAAAAGGAATGTCTTTGGATCGATTATCCGGACACCTTATAATGTTAAACCAGTGGGATATAAGTGGGTATTTGTGGGGAAGAGAAATGAACATGGTTGTAAGATACAAAGCACGGCTTGTAGCACAAGGATTCTCACAAATACCAGGCATCGATTATGAGGAGACATACTCGCCTGTGGTGGATGCAACTACATTTCGCTTTTTAATAAGTCTGGCCATCAAAGCAAATTTGGATATGCGGTTAATGGATGTTGTAACTGCATACCTTTATGGTCCACTGGATAACGAAATATATATGAGATTACCAGAGGGTATTGAGCTTAAACTAACAAAGGTTCTCGAGAAGAACACTGCATAAGGCTGAACAAATCCTTATATGGACTTAAGCAAAGTGGTCGAATGTGGTACAATCGCTTGAGCGAATACCTTGCCAAAGAAGGCTATAAGAACGACCCTATCAGTCCATGTATCTTTATAAAGAAGTTTGCAAACAATGGATTTGTTATCGTGCTGATAAGGAGGAAGAAGAACATTCCTCACAAAGACTCGTGCTGATAAGGAGGATTGGGAATATATGTTGGATATATATTAACACTCCTTTGATGAGAGAAGTGTTGCTGTGAAAGTTGTGTCTTTCTCATTAGCTCTTGCCACTTATATATAGTGGTTGTCATACAAGGGTTTACATCAAAGGAGAATCTACACATTGAATACACATTGACTACATTCATTACAATATCAAGACTTGGTCAAAGCTCATAAATGCTCCGGTTGAATGAGTCTTCATCTTGACAAGTCTCGGGCGGAATGTAGACGGGTCGGATAGACGGGTCGGATGTAAACCTCCTTTGTCTTGGTTATGGTCAATCCACACAATCCATACAATGGATTATAACACTCCTCCTTGGATGCCATAACCATATCGGTTTGTAATGTGCTAACGTTGCCTCATTAAAACCTTACTAGGAAAACCCATTGGGACAAAACCATAGTTAAGGAAAAAGAGTACAACACACATTACTCCCCCTGATTTGGACATCACTGAAGGTCCTTGAGTCTACGCAGGCCAATCTGCTTCGTGAGCTTCTGAATGTGCTGGTGGGAAGTGACTTGGTGAAGAGGTCGGCTGAGTTCTCATCTTTGAGTTGAGCAATGCAGGCCGCATTGTCCTCATATATGATGGTCAGACCATTGTCCTCGACCATACCACTATCTGATCGGATGTGTTGGGTCATAGACCTCAACCATACACACTCACGACTTGCCTCATGCATGGCTAAGATTTCTGAGTGATTAGATGAAGTGGCTGCTATAGCTTGTTTCATGGAACGCCATGATATTGCAGTACCAACATGAGTGAACACATAGCTGGTTTGGGACCGAGCACGGTGTGGATCAGATAAGTAGCCTGCATCGGCAAAGCCTACTAAACCATCTTTGGTTTCATTGGTATAAAATAGACCCAAATCCTTAGTTCCTTGTAGGTAACGTAGGATATGTTTAATTCCGTTCCAGTGCCTTTGGGTCGGATATGAACTAAAACGAGCTAGGAGGTTCACGGCAAAACATATATCTGGTCTAGTGTGGCTAGCCAAATACATTAATGCTCATATGGCACTGAGGTAAGGCACTTTAGGACCCAGGACATCCTAATCGTCCTTCTTAGGACCGAATGGGTCAGTGTCCACTCCAAGGGAGCTCACGACCATTGGGCTGGTCAATGGGTGAGCCTGGTACATGTTAAATCTCTTGAGTACCCTTTCTGTATATGCCTTTTGATGCACAAGGATTCCTCCTTTTATGTACTCAAGTTGTAATCCCAAACAGACTTTAGTTTTACCTAGATCTTTCATTTCAAACTCTTTCTTGAGACATTCAACTGTTTGGGCGATTTCCCCAGAGGTTCCAGTGATGTTCAAATCATCAACATACACTGCTATGATAACAAATCCATTGTTTGCAAACTTCTTTATAAAGATACATGGACTGATAGGGTCGTTCTTATAGCCTTCTTTGGCAAGGTATTCGCTCAAGCGATTGTACCACATTCCACCACTTTTCTTAAGTCCATATAAGAATTTGTTCAGCCTTATGCAGTGTTCTTCTCGAGAACCTTTATTAGCTTTAAGCTCAATACCCTCTGGTAATCTCATATATATTTCGTTATCCAGTGGACCATAAAGGTATGCAGTTACAACATCCATTAACCGTATATCCAAATTTTCTTTGATGGCCAGACTTATTAAAAAGCGAAATGTAGTTGCATCCACCACATGGGAGTATGTCTCCTCATAATTGATACCTGTTATTTGTGAGAATCCTTATGCTACAAGCCGTGCTTTGTATCTTACAATTTCACCATGTTCATTTCTCTTCCTCACAAATACCCACTTATATCCCATTGGTTTAACATTATAAGGTGTCCGGATAATCGATCCAAAGACATTCCTTTTCTTTAATGATTCTAACTCCACGTTTATGGCTTCTTTCCATTTAAGCCAATCTGATCTTTGAGTGCACTCTAATATAGACGTGGGTTCATGATCCTCATTTAAGTCCATCATTTCAAGGGCTACATTGTATGCAAATATATCATCGATGTTGACATCTTTCCGGTTCCATTTTGTCCAAGACATTAAATAATTAACTGAGATCTCATCATTGTCAATGCCTTCAGTACCAAGAGGCTCAGCGTCCCGAGCCCCATTAGTGGGTACCTTAGGCATAGCCATTTCGGCCTTGTCTGGACAATCTATGACATCGGTTTCTTTTGCGCTTTTATTTAATTTCCGAGGTCTTTTATCTTTGAAACCAATTGGTCTACCACGCTTAAGACGTGCTTTAGACTCTGTAGCCACTTGATTGTGTCCATCTTGGACATCAATACTTATTGGTGCATTACAAGCTGGTATATAGGACTTAGTCACTTTTTTCGGGTCAGCAAAGGAATCAGGCAATTGATTAGCTAGCTTTTGCATATGAATTATTTTCTGGACCTCTAAATCACATGATTGAGTCCGAGGATCTTGCCATGATAAGGATGTTTGATTCCATACTATTTCTTTGCCCAGCTTGTTATTTTCTCCACCTAATGTTGGGTACTCTGATTCATCAAAATGACAGTCAGCATATCTGGCCTTAAATAAATCTCCAGTAGTAGGCTCAAGATATTTAATAATGGTTGGAGAATCAAATCCAACATATATTCCCATCCTCCTTTGAGGTCCCATTTTTGTTCTCTGTGGTGGTGCAATAGGAACACACACAGAACATCCAAATGTTTTGATATGGGACATGTCTGGCTCATGACCCGAGAGTAATTGGGATGGAGAATATTTATGTTCACTGGATGGCCTTATGCGTATCAATTCAGCAGCATGTAAAACTGCATGTCCCCAAGCTGATACTGGTAGCTTCGACCTCATGAGTAATGGTCGAGCGATCAACTGGATTCTTTTAATGAAGGATTCGGCCAATCCGTTCTGTGTATGTACATGTGCCACGGAGTGTTCTACACTTACCCCCATGGACATACAGTAATCATTAAAAGCTTGGGAACTGAATTCACTTGCATTGTCAAGACGTATAGTCTTTAGTGGAAAATCTAGAAAGTGGGCTCGCAGTCTTATGATCTGGGCCAATAATTTTGCAAGTGCCAAGTTTCTAGTTGATAATAGACAAACATGCGACCATCTGGTCGATTCATCAATAAGGACCATGAAATATCGAAATGTTCCACAAGATGGGTGTATTGGTCCACATATATCACCTTGTATCCTTTCCAGAAAGTTCAATGTTTCTTTAACCTCCTTTACAGGTGATGGCCTTATTATTAATTTCCCTTGTGAGCATGGAATACATGTAAGGCTCTTAGGGATAATATTCCTTTCTTTCAAGGAATGGCCAGTTGAGTTCAAAATTATTTTGCGCATCATGGTTGAACCAGGATGGCCGAGCCTTTCATGCCATAGTTTAAAGGCTTCTTTGAACTCATTAGGCATTGTGACATTAGTCTCAACCATTTTTATATTGGCACAATAGAGGCCCATAGATATAGCAGGGATAGTCTCTAGCACATTCTTATGGCCTTGGACATTATTATAAATCAAAAGATATTCTTTCTTTCCCTCGCCCCTAGTTTCAACATGTAGACCATTCATTCGAATGTCTTTGAAACTTAACAAATTTCTCTTTGATTTAGGAGAATATAATGCATCAGAAATTTCTAGATGCGTGTCTTTAGGCATTATTAAGCGAGCCATGCCATGGCCTTTAATAAGGCTGGCCGTGCCTCCAATAGTTTTGATATTGGCACTCTTTATGGTGAGGTTAACAAAATATCATTTGTCTTTTAATATAGTGTGACTTGATCCACTATCCACTACTAGCAGATTCTTGCCTTCTTTCATTTCTGAAAATAGACAAGAGTCAACACCTTAGATATTACTTAGGTGAAAGGATGTCTTAATGGTTTTTGCTTTATTGTTCTTAATAAGTTTAATTTATATAAGGCATATATATAAAATAAAATTTTATTTCATAGATAAAATTGCCAAAGTCATAGAACATAGGAAACAAAGACATAAAGCCAAAGCAAAAATGCAAAAAATGCAAAGACAAAAGAAACATGATGTCGAAATCTTAATTGGCCTCTTTAAGGCAATCAGAAGTCTCAAATCCAAGAAGGTCATCATTCTCATGGTCCAGATCATTCTCATCATCATGTTGGACCCAATTTGCCACAAGGTTCTTTCCCTTCATGCTCTCCTGGTAGAGTTTAACAAGATGTTGGGGAGTTTTGCATCGGTTAGCCCAATGATTGGTCATCCCACAACGATAGCAAGGAGATTTGGTCGAGCCATGGGTTTTGAAGTCGGACTTATACCTACGGCTAGCTTGATGACCTCGGCTATAGCCTCGGCCTCGGCTAGGACCAAGATGGTCTCGTGGTTGGAATCCACGGCCTCGTGGCTGAGATCCACGACCTCGTGGTTGAAACCCACGGTTACTTCCTTGCCATCTTCCACGGCCTCTCATACGACCGCGGTATGACTCTCTTGGAGTCTCATCTTTTGGCTCTATGGCCGCATGTGCCTCAGGCAATGCTTTAGCACCAGGTGGTCTCAGCTCACTATTCATCATGAGTAACTCATTGTTTTGCTCAGCTAGCAACAAACAAGAGATTAGAGCAGCATATGTGGAGAAATCCTTTTCTCGGTATTGTTGCTGAAGCACAACATTGCTGGTGTGGAATGTAGAGAATGTCTTCTCTAACATGTCAGCATCAGTGACAGTCTCTCCACACAATTTCAACTTAGAGACTATCTTGAATAAAACCGAGTTATACTCTTCCACAGACTTATAGTCTTGGATCCTTAGGTTCCTCCAATCATAAAGGGCCTTTGGCAAGATCACAGTTTTCTGATGATCATATCTGTTTTTCAACTCTGTCCAAAGTTCCAGAGGATCCTCAATAGTGAGATACTGATCTTTAAGACCTTCAGCCAGATGATGGCGAATGATAACAATGGCCTGGTATTTATCCTTGACCGACGGCTCAGTGTCTTCAGTGATAGTATCACCAAGGTTTTTGGACCTCAAGAGAATTTTGGTATCAAGTGCCCATTGGAGGTAATTATCTCCGGAGAGATTGAGGGCAGCAAACTCAAGATTGTTGATTTTCGACATCTGAATCAAATAATCTATAAGGAATGAGGATTCATAACAATATGATCAATCCATGTTCTGATTTTTTATGAATGGAGATTTTGATCATGGCTTTAATATATATTTTATATTTCAGAAAGATTTATATGTATTATATATTCAGGAGGATTTTATATAAAACAATCATTATCAAACAGCATATAAAAATGCATCATAAACAAGACAAGAGATGATTATAATTTTCAGGATTTAATTCAAGGTATCATGATCAGAATAATCTTATCAGATGAATGTATAATCGATTTCAATAAGACAATATGATAAGTGAATGAAAATGGTCAGTTCAGAATATGAGCATGATCTACTAATTTTTCTAATCCATGTTCGATTCAATATGGTTGATTCAGAATAATAGATGTTATGCAAAATGATCCAGTATATAATTCAATCATCACAAAATCATTTTCAAGGTTGTGGACCATGTTTCACGGATTTTAGTATGGTCATGTATCATGGGTTTTATCCTCACTCCCCCTCATGAACATAATCTAATTTGTGGTTCATGGAAAATTAATGAACATATTATATAGTCATGAACATACTATAATAAACTTATCTCAAGGCTGATCAGGATTTAAATAAATGTTGACAAACAATAATAAGATCAAATGATTTCAAACTATAATTTATTTCATCTTATGTCATATTAATTTAAAACAGGACTATAGGTTATAACATTTAAATACCTAGTCAAAGGAAATCGAATATACATTTATAAAATCGAAATTGCATTTATAAAAATCATATCAGTTACAAAGAAAGCAATGAAAGTCAAAGATATGCAATCAATAGGTTTTTATTATCGATTTTATTTTGGTTGACTGAATTTTATGGGGGCTGGCCGAAAAGAAACAGCAAGGGATTCATGGTTTTTGATCTTTGGATTTTCGATTTTGCTGGTTGAAAAACCAAGCAAGAGGTTTAAGGGTTTTGATGGTATTGATAACCTGCTTATACAACCTGCTGGAACAGCTGGTGATGCGGATGAACAAAGGTTTGATTATTGGTTTCAATCCTTTAGACAAATCCGGATTTAAGGCCGGATCATATAGGATAAAGGGAGAGCCGATTTATGGCTTACAAACCAAGAAGGGGGTTTAGGATTATAACATTTTTATTTTATAAGATTCAAAAGTTTTAAGATTCATATAGATCTTTATGTGATTTAATAAGTTTTACAGATTTTAGGGATTTAAGATAATTTTAGAATCAATATACTTATAGAACTTTTGATTCAAGATTAATATTTAAATAATAATTTAGAACAACAGATTTTTATAAGTTTTTAGGATTCATATAGATCCAAGATATGAACATATAGTGTTCTTATAAACTTGTTCTTAGATTTTAGATTTTGATTAAAGTTTTGATTAGTTTACCTTTTCTTAACCAGAAATCTGAATGGACCACCTTGAGTGAGAGCTGAGAGCTGGCCGGAAAACTGGAGTCGCCGGCGGAACAAGGCTGAGCGCCGGAGGAGCTGGCCGGAGAAGAAAAACTCTGGTGGAGAGCTTTTCGTATATGATGCCCAGTGAATAAACAAATCCTGAAAGAAGGATAAAATCGTGAGACAGACCAAGGGAGGTCTATATAATCCAAAGTGGTGGATACTACTACATATGCCACCACAAATATATATGCCATCTAAGATTATATGATCTTAGAATCTCATAAGGAGGATAGAATTCTCAGCATGAACCAACCAAGTACTTATTGGTTGGTTCATGCTGAGAATTTTGACCAACCATAAGTATTACCAAAATTGGCTAATTTGTGGTGATGGTCTATAACCTTTCTAAGGTTTAATGAATAATCATTTAACCTATCTTAGGATGGTTAGTATAACACAAGAAATTTAAAATTCCTCTATGGACTGATTTGAAATTCAGTCCATGGACAGCTTTAGGAAAATACTGTTCATGAGAACTTCTTTTCTCATCTTATGATTCTGAGCTCAATAGATTTTGGTAAACCTTTTAGGTACCAATAATATTATTATCATCCAGTGAGTTATATATAGCATACTACATCTTTTGAATTTCTTCCAGACATTATATGTAGTGACATATGTAGTAGTATCCACCACTTTGTATTATATAGACCTCACTTGGTCTGTCTCACGATTTTATCCTTCTTTCAGGATTTATTTATTCACTGGGCATCATATTTAGAATAAAGTAGAAATACAAAAGAAGATGAGAAATCTCTCCAATCTCTCTCAAACAAATAAAACTCTAGTCTCTCTCTCACACTCTCTGCTTTGGTTGTGAAAAGCTTCAAGCTTCAAAGGGTTTCAAAACTTGCCGTCAGAAATACTTAGCAGGAGTATTTAAGCATTTCCATTAGGTTAAAAACTCGTCAGGGGCAATCTCGTAATTTGGTGAAGTCTTGGTGAAGTAGTCGGCTAAACCATTTCGTCCTCGATATCGATCGACAACACTGAATGTGTATCGATCGATTATAATCTTTTAGTACGCGGATCTTCTCAGCTACATCGATCGACAACTCAGGATGAGTATCGATCGATTGTAATCGCAATGTTGACTTCCGACTTAGTCTTGAATGGTCAACTCGGGTGTATCATCTCTTGTACTCCAAAATGCTCCAAAAACATCACTTTCTCACAAAATGCTCCTGAACCTGAAAACATACCTAACATGCTAGAAAACAGATTAAATATATAGTAAAACACTAGTATACCATGGTTAAAATTGGGTAAAATCCATGGTATATCAACTCCCCCAGACTTACTCCTTTACTTGTCCTCAAGCAAAAACAGTAGTCTTTGGAAAAGGTTTAGAAATAGCAGGAACTCAAGGATTCAATATATTGAAGTCGTCACTCTATGGGTTCGCAATCCATGTCTAAACATCCTAATCACAGAAGTTCATCATGCCTGGTCCTAGCTTAGCAACCAAACTCATCTAGTCAACAACATAGCAATTCTCATCTGACATTCCCCTCTACTAACCTCATTTCTTAACATAAAATAAAGTGCAGGCTCTACCTTGGGAGTATCGATCAAAGAACTCATGGATTCAACTCAAACAAGTATCTGAACACATAGGTAGTCTTCTCTGATCCCTTTCTCCCCTCCTCTCTCTTCACTGAATCTCTTATTAGTTTCAATTTCAACAGGTTTCGATGGCACATAGGTCATCTAGTCCATCTCATTGACATTTGCATTGTAACTCATACATTGTTGACAAAGTGTAGCGAATAATGGGGTCGCAGGTAATTTACATATCCCTCGTTTCCACAATGTGTGATCATCCTTGAGATTTAGAATATTGGGGTCGCAGGAGACACTCCTATCCCTCTGCTTCTCAAGAAATCATTTCAATCTTTTATAACATAAACTTAGATCTCGAGATGCCGAAGAGAGAGAAGGAAGGGAACCAGAAACACACAGACTTTTTACCTTCCAGACTTGTAAGAGGATTCCGATCCAGTGATATCCAAGCCCCAAGACAAGCAAATAAGTCAGTATTAGTGTTGGAGGTCAGCTTTGGTTCCTTCAAACAATCTTGGCTAGTAAATATCGATAGCAAGTTGATCCACTTTAGCATCTTTAGTACTATCTGCAATCAGTAATCTAGAATGGTGCTAAAGAGTGGTCAGACAATCAAATATAAATCCATAGCAATGTTTCTTTTTAATACTTATGCGAAAAATAATTTTGAAAAACATTTTAAATAAAAACCAAAATAAAAACACATATTAGTAAACTCCCCCCCAGACTTAAATTACACTGTCCCAGTGTAACATCCGGTGGTGAGGTAAATAAAATAAAACATAACTAATAAATATAACAAGTGGGAATGAATAAACCTGATCGACAAGATGTCGATCGATTCGTAGAGGTATACGTCGATCTTTAGTAATGGTCGTGTGGTGTCGAGCGATATGAATGGTGAATTTCGGTCGATGGAATTATCATTCTACTTGGATCTAATAAAAACTGCAAAATAAATTCGAAAAAGAAAAAAATAAAAGCAAAAGGAAAAATAAAATAAAATAAAGAAAAAGAAAACCTAATAGTGGGTTGCCTCCCACTCAGCGCTTGGTTATACTCATTTAGCTTGACTGTGGTAGGTGAGTGACTCACGGGGTGCAGTGGGGGGTTTTTGTTTGCTGGTGGGCAAACACTTCCCTCATCTTTGGACTCAGCAGCAGTGAAGCTTCTTGTGGCATCACCTGATCTTGTCCATCTAGGAGATATCTTTGCTAAATCGGCTTTGATGACTTGCAACCTTCTGACCAAAGCTTCTGTGTCTAACCGATGCTGATAGAAGTCAAATCTAGAATGCTCAGGTAGTTCTGCATATTGGTCTTTCGCATGCTGGTCCTGAATCTTTTGATCTGCCAACGCTGCGGTATCGATCGATGCTATAATTGGTATGTCAGTCGCTTCGCTGGGATCGCTGTCGATCGACTCCGTGTTGGCTGTGTCGATCGATTCTGAACGTTTGCCTTGGTACTCAAGATTGCTCTGCATAGTGCGTATCTCATTCTTCAAGAGGCCAGTAGCTCTGCAAAGGTTGGTCACTCGTTCATTGAGAGTCTCTTCAATGTTATCACTTCTTTCGATGAGTCTTTCCTCCATAGAATTCATAGTTTCGTAAAGCTGATCTTTGATATCATCAACCTCTGCTGCAGTGCATACTCTCTTCGCTGGTGGTGGCTCGCTGTCGATCGATATTGGTCTAGACCTATCGATCGACGCTTCGTAGCTGTCACGAAGATCAATATAAGCTTGAACAATGCTCATGTCTCTTTGTAGCTTGTCCAGCTGTTGTGACATTGTGTGTTGGCGTCGCAGGATAGGAGAACTGAAAATTTCATGCTTCCTTACATACGCTTTCATCCTATCTTCCAGTTCTGCGAACCTTTTATCGATCGATGATGAAGTATATGTGTCGATCGATGAAAAAGTAGCATGCGCAGCTCGGTTGTTCTGGCGAAGTGTGTCCAACTCTTTCTGTAGAAGATCGATCCTCTTGCTTAACCATTCGACATTGTTGTTGAGAGGGCTGTAGACATCTCCAATCCGAGTATTGATATAAGCAACCTCCCATTCATCTTTCTTAGGTGATGAACATTCTGGTCGGTCCATGGATGTAGTCTTGCCGATGTCGATCGATGGTACATGTACTCTGTCGGTCGATACTGGTGGCGTAGCCTCTTTCTCAAGCATGGTCAATATGTTTCCAAGCTCTACTCTTATCTCAGCCATATCATTCTGGAGGTCCTTGTAACTGACATCCAAAGGCTGGAAAGTGTCGTCCACCACTGTGTGCATGTTTGCCTCAAGGTGCGCCTGAGCTCTCCATACATCAGTCACCATATCATCTACCTCCTCTCTACTGTAGGGCACTGGTGGTGGTGTGTATGCAAGGTAAGAGCGTGTGTGTATTGGAAGTTGTAGGCAACCTCTGTGAAAAAGGGATGCTCTATCCAAAAGTCTCTTTACTTGCTTCTTGGTAACATGGATGATCTCACCATCAACTCCTCTAGCATAGCCAAACTCATCTCTGTAGACACCATATTCATCCTTTGCTTCCCACTTGAATCTCCTGCATCCATCAGTATTGAAGGCACGTCGTCCAAACTCCAATCGTCTGTCGGGCGATCGGACTCTTGGTCTGTCGATCGATCCTGGATATCCGCCGTCGATCGACGGTGTTGAAACGATGTCGATATATTATGAATGTCGAGGTTGACCGAAGTGTTGAGGAACTGTATCCTCCCTTGAGTTAGTGTTGTGGTTGTCCTGGACGTGATGTAGGATGTCTGGATGGCTACGTTGCTGTGTGAACAGGTATTCTGGTCCATTGGCAACTTGGAGGATGTCTGCTATGTCCTCTCTGGTACTGCTGGGCATGTACCTGAAAAGACAGAAAAAATTTAAATAAGAAAGGGGATAAAAGAAAAACCTAAGATTAATAAGATAAAATCTAATGGCGATCAAAGCTCCTCGGCAACGGCGCCAAATTTGATAGTGCTCAAATTACCCAGTAGAGCTTACTCTCTCAAATAAGAGGTACAGCTGTAGTACTTAGGGATCGAATCACGAGGAGCTAGGGAACCAATTAAATAAAATCTACTAATCAATCCTAGGCAAGGTTGGTTTATATGATAGAAATGAAAATAACAATTCCTAAAATGAATAAGGCAGTTGCTCTAACTAATAATATGAAGGGTTGTTTAAATGGGATAAAGAGTGCTAGACATAGGGTTTCTATTCAGGAATGGAGATTATAATCTCTATAAATGCTTTAACAAGTTGCTTGCATGATACTATAGATCTCAGCCGCTTAACATATGTGAATGAATCACTGGTTAAAATATCTAGATCTCTGACCACACCTTTCGCATGATGACACAGAAAAAGAGTCGGTCGATATCTTTTTGAGATATCAAGCGATACACCTTTCGCGGCGCCGATCGATTTACCAGTAGGGTATCGATCGACGGCTTCTAGATCTGCCTAGGCGCGAACCGAATATGACCGCGAGGTCTCAAGGAGGAACTGTCGTTCTTCTCAACGGGAAACAGGCATCGCTCAAATGGATAATTCAAGATAATCTAAGATCCTAGTGATCTATGTTCTAGTTAGCTACTCTAAAACAAGCATAGGGTACAATCCATTTGATGAGTATCACAACTTAGCAATTATAGTTTGGGGCTAATCCCACAAACCTATTTAAACCCTAGATCTAACAAGTAGACTACTCAGACATAGCTAGACAATTCATAACAATAGATAGATGAAAGAATTGCATAGATAGAATAAAGTAGAAATACAAAAGAAGATGAGAAATCTCTCCAATCTCTCTCAAACAAATAAAACTTTAGTCTCTCTCTCACACTCTCTGCTTTGGTTGTGAAAAGCTTCAAGCTTCAAAGGGTTTCAAAACTTGCCGTCAAAAATACTTAGCAGGAGTATTTAAGCATTTCCATTAAGTTAAAAACTCGTCAGGGGCAATCTCGTAATTTGGTGAAGTCTTGGTGAAGTAGTCGGCTAAACCATTTCGTCCTCGATATCGATCGATAACACTGAATGTGTATCGATCGATTATAATCTTTTAGTACGCGGATCTTCTTAGCTACATCGATCGACAACTCAGGATGAGTATCGATCGACAACTCAGGATGAGTATCGATCGATTGTAATCGCAATGTTGACTTCCGACTTAGTCTTGAATGGTCAACTCGGGTGTATCATCTCTTGTACTCCAAAATGCTCCAAAAGCATCACTTTCTCACAAAATGCTCCTGAACCTGAAAACATACCTAACAGGCTAGAAAACAGATTAAATATATAGTAAAACACTAGTATACCATGGTTAAAAACGGGTAAAATCCATGGTATATCATATATGTCTGGACTCATGACCCGTATTAGTCTGAGGTGGGAATATCTATGATCACTTATATGGCCTGATATAATATCTATGGCCTGATGCAAGTTAATCTTTTATAACTCATGGTGTCCCCAAGCATATGGACTTTTAGATTTTGAACCTTATAGGTAATGGTCTTTATATCAAATTCAACCAATATGTAATATGGTTGTGGACCATGTTTCACGGATTTTAGTATGGTCATGTATCATGGGATTTGTCCTCACTCCCCCTCATGAACATACTCTAATTCATGGTGCTTGGGACAATAAATTCCCTTGTGCATATATATATATATATTGCACAAACGTGAGATCTTATGGAATAGCTTTTGTGCACTTTTAAATATTTGCATCATAATCCGGATGGCTAAGTATGGTAATGCCATCTAAGTGATAACTTTCGTGGGTCAATCAAACATTATTATGATTGCCCTGGCTATTTGCCTATTATCATATTGATCACTAGATCAATAGAGAATGTAGTCTCGACCACTTAGGCGATTTTAATTTAGGTACTCTTATTCCCTTTTGCCCATTGTTGGAAACCATATTCTCTTCTTAATTCAATGGGCCTTATATGGTGAATATAATGCCTTTTAGGCAATGCCTTGGTCGGACCTCTTTTCCTTTCTTTCAAGGAATGTCCAGTTGAGTTCAAGAATATTTTATGCATCATAATAGAGCCTGGATGGCCGAGCATGTCATGCCATATGTTAAAGGCTTCTCTGAACTCTTTGGAAAGTGATTTGGGGTATTAACCCTCAATCATATTTATCTTGGCTCAATGAAGGCCTATAGATATAGTAGGTATAGTCTCTAGGACTTTTCTTTGGCCTTGGGCATCAGCCACAAAATCAGAAGAGATCTTTTCTTTCCTTTGCCCATAGTTTCAATATGTAGACCATTCATATGAATGTCTTTGAAACTTTGATAAATTCCACTTTGATTTATGGGGAATGTAATGCATCATAGATTTTTAGATGCGTGCCTTTAGGCATCATGAGGTTGGCCTAGCCATGACCTTGAATAAAATATCTTTTGTCTCTTAATGTAATGTGGCTTGGTCCACTATAGAGAACAAATACAAAGTAAAATGATGTCGAAATCTAATTTCCCTCCTTAAGGCAATCTGAAGTCTCATATTCAAGATGATCATCATACTCATGGTCGAAATCATTCGCACCATCGTGATGGACCCAATGGGCCACATGGTTCTTTTCCTTTATGCTCTCCTGGTAGAGTGAAATAAGGTGTTTGGGATTTCTACATTGGTTGGCCCAATGGTTGTTCAGTCCACACCGATGGCAAGCAAATTTCGTCGAGGCATGGGTTTTAAAATCGGACTTATACCCACGACTAGGTTGATAACTTTGGCCTCGGCCTCGACTCTGGAGTGACTGTGGGTGATATCCACGCACATCCTTGCCATCTTCCATGGCCTTTCACATGGTCATGGTTTGACTCTTTCATATGGCTCTGTGGCCGTATGTGCCTTAGGTAATGCCTTAAAATCCAGGAGGCCTCATCTCACTATTCCTCATGAGTAACTCATTGTTTTGCTTAGTAAGCAACAAACAAGAGATTAAATTTGCATATTTGGAGAAACCATTTTCTCGGTATTATTGCTGAAGCAAAACATTGCTTGTGGAATGTAGGGAATTTCTTCTCTAACATGTCAGCATATGTGATAGTCTCTCTACACAGTTTCAACATTGAGACTATCATGAATAGAGCCAAGTTATACTCATCCACAGATTTATAGTCTTGGGTCTTTAGGTTCCTTCGATCATATAGGGCCTTTGGTAAGAGCAACATTCTATGGTGATCATATCTGGATTTCAGGTCTATCCAAAGATCCAGAGGATTCTCAAAAGTGAGATATTGATCTATGAGACTTTCAGTAAGGTGATGGAGTATGATTAAGAAAATCGCCTTGTATCTATCTCAAAAGTGAGATATTTAGATACAATCACCAAGATTTAGATTTCAAGATGATTTTCAACAATCAATTCAAGCTTTCAGAATTTATGCAAGCAATAGAAGCCTTAATTTATATGATTTAATTTATATGATTTAATTTATATGATTTAATTTATATGATTTATTAATGATTTAATAAGACTTCCCCGCAAATCATATAATATAATTGCTTTACGAAATTCTAGTATGACAATGATCAATTGATTATTGCATCTAGTGATCCTTTAAATCATAATTCAAATTTGGATTGATTATATATATAGGGTATTAAGGCCCTTTAGGATTTGAATAAGGATCAATCATCATTTAAATGAGATCAGACAATATGGATGAAAATCAGTCATAATGGTCGAATGGTAAATGCATGGATCAAGAACTAGTCGGATATATGTTCTGTCCTAAGCATTGGACCTAAGCAATTTATATGTGATTCTTAATGCACGAGGATATTTGGTTAAATCAATAAAGCAAAACTGATTCCTTCCTCCTTTTACAGGGTAAAACAAGACAAGGAAAATTTATAATTTTCAGAATATGTCTAAACCAAATTCAATTAGATTTTCAATCAATTGATTTTATATGCATCAAGATAATTATTGTCAATCAGCATAGATGGATTAATATAATGCATCATGAGCAAGACAAAGAAGGTTTATAATTTTCAGGATATTTGTAAACCAAATTAGATTTTCAAAATCGGTTTAAAACTTGTTTTATAATTTTGAATAAAGCAAACATGCTAAATTTAAATGACAACCGATTTTGTCTAACTATATGCAAGCAGTGTGAATCATTTAGATGCAAGAAATATGAACCAATTTAATTTAAATGAACTATGATCAGGATTGTCAATGATATGCAAACATGTATGATCAGTTTTAACAATATGACAATCGGATGCAAGAAAAAGGTTGGTTCAAAATATTTCAAGTTTAATCTAATGATTTACTAAACTAATAGATGCTTATCAGGAATGCAAAGATATCAGTATATAATTCAATCATCAGGTTCTAGGATGGTATAAGATCAAGATTAATTTTTACTATCAACTTATGTGATCAATATTCAGTATGCGATTTGATTATCATAAAGTCAGTTTCAAGGCCGGTTTGATATGCAATTATATGATCAAATGATTTCAAAACTAGACTTTAATTTATGACATATCAATTTAGAAAAAGACTATATTTTATAATACTTTAGAAATATTTCTTAGTCAAAGATATGCATTCATTAAAATCAAGTAAGCATTTATAAAATCAAATATGCATTTATAAAATCCGATTTGCATTTATAAAAATCATAAAAGATATTAAAACTTTTAGCAGTTACAAAGCAAATATCAATAGACAAAAAAAAAACATTGATTGGATTTAATTTTCGATTTAATTTGGGTTGACTGAATTTTAGGGGTTCTTGCCGAAAATGGCACAGCAAGGTTTTGATGGAGTTTTGTTTTGGCCAGATTATACATTCATGTTTTCACATCTGATAAAATTGCCAAACAAAAGGATTGATTCATAGGTTTTAAGCTTTCTCAAATAATTTTATGATTCAAAATTCTTAGAAACAAGATTCATATAGATCTTTAGATATTTTAATAAGTTTTTAGAGAAACATAGATTTTTTAGAGAATTATAAGTTTATGGATTCAAATAATTTTAGAATCAAGTTTCATATGGATCATATGGATCATAGAAATAAGATTAATATTTTAGATCCATAGATTGTTTATAAGTTTTGGATTCATATAGATCCTAGATTTATTTTCAGATATAATGGTGTTTTTAGATTTTCAGGTTTTGATATGTTTACCTTTTCACCACAATGATCTGAATGGACCACCATGAGAGAGAGTTGATCCGCGGATGAGCTGGTTGAGAGAGAGGTGGAGGAGCTGGCTGGAAAAACCATGAGAGGGATAGGCTTGGCCGGCGGAGAGAGAGAGATGGCCGGCAGATATATCAAGAGAAATGGTTTGTGAGAGTCGACGGCGCAGATTGTATATGCGATTGACGACGCGTCAGAGATCGGATCGACAAGCCATCTTCGGCAACGGATTCCTCTCGTCTTAGACTTCAGATTGATAGGTGGATCGTCGTCTGGCTCCACAGGGTTTGAGAGATACGGCGGTTTAAAGTTGTGTCCGAATTCAGGATTTTGTGGCTGGAGGAGATGGCCGAAAAAGAGAGCTCAGGTGGAGAGAGACTCGTGCTGATAACGTGTTATAATCTGTGTGAAATGTGGAGAGTGAATTGTGAGGAATGTTGTGTTATTTCTCATTAGCCAACACCACTTTATATAGTGGTTTGATACAAGGGTTTACAAGTGCTTTACAAGGAAGTAAATCTACACATTAATTACTATTGACTACATTGATGTCATACATGAAGACTTGGTCAAGGTGATGATAAAGAGGTTGACTGAGTCTTCTAATCTCGAACCGGAATGTAGACGGACCGATGTAAACCGGATGTAAACCTCCTTGGACTTCCTCTTGTACTTGTTGGACTTGTCTAGTACTTGGTTAAGTACTTGGTTATGGTCCATCCACACAATGGATATTATAACACTCCCCCTTAGATGCCATAACCATATGAGCTCGTAATATGCTTAATGTTGCCTCATTAAAACCTTACTAGGAAAACCCATTGGGATAAAACCATAGTTAAGGAGAAAGAGTACAACACATACTACTCCCCCTGATTTGAACATCACTTGCTAAATAGATGTTCAGGGATTCTTACTTGAACAATCTTGTATTGTTCGGACATATCATGTCTCTTAGAATCCTGATGGTACTTTAGAAAATGTACCACTTTGATATCGACCATTTTAGTACTTTAGATGAAATGTACTATTTTATACTCTGGTCGTTTGATTATGGTCCTTGACCAAATCACTCTTATATGCCTATCCATAATATTGGTCGGCTAGTACTTTAGATCCTTTATATAATATGGATAATCATTATATCAAGTATGAGCTACTTAGCTCTTTAGGACTTATGGACATGCCTTAGCTTCATGAGTATAATATTATTTGCCATAGACAACTTTATACATAGGTCATGTCGGTTAGATCATGATCCTTATATCCATAGTTTATCTATGATCGATCTAAGATATTTTGCAGTTTTAGTGTGCCGGCAATTCGTACACACATATATATATATATGGACGATTGGACTGATCTAGGCCGGAAATGGTCATGACATATAATTGATCTAATTGATCTTCAAATTTATGTCTAATGACATCCATGATCTACAGCTTTATCATGGACCAAATCTTATAATATGGTCGGACCCGTTGGGTCGCATATGGACGCATAATGCAGTCCCACACCTTTTGTTCAAAGATGAACTTTGATCTTATAGCTTATTTTATGATAGCTTATTCATTCATACCACATCTTGGTTGGTTTATGCTGAGAATTTTGACCAACCATAAGTATTACCAAATTTGGCTAATTTGTGGTGATGGTCTATAACCTTTCTAAGGTTTAATGAATAACCATTTAACCTATCTTAGGCTGGTTAGTATAACACAAGGAATTTAAAATTCCTCTATGGACTGATTTTAATTGTTCTTATAGAACTCTTCATTTGCTTACATGTAGCAATTTAATTCAGTCCCGGGACAACTTTAGGAAAATGATGTTCATGAGAACTTCTTTTCTCATCTTATGATTCTGAGCTCAATACAATTTTTGGTAAACCTTTTAGGTACCAATAATATTATTATCATCCAGTGAATCATATATAGAATACTACATCTTTTGAATTTCTTCCAGACATTATATGTAGTGATATATGTAGTAGTATCCACCACTTTGGATTATATAGACCTCCCTTGGTCTGTCTCACAATTTTATCCTTCTTTCATGATTTATCTATTCACTGGGCATCATATGGCGTTTACATATTTATGGCCAATACTATACGCCTTTTCTATATCACTTTAGAAACCCCATGTTTCTTTCATTATTCATTATGGTGAGTACTCTTGCGTGGGTTCATGATCCTCGATTCATTATTCATGTGCTACATGCTTGCGCTTTTTCTATGAATGTATGTGTCGTCACATTTATATATATATGGTTTCTTCTATTTCCAGACATCAAATAATTAATTGAGATCTCATTATCAACGCCTTCAGTACCAAGAGGCTCAGCGTCCCGAGACCCATTAGTGGGTACCTTAGACATGGCCATTTCGGCCTTGTCTGGACAATCTATGACCTCGGTTTCTTTTTGCACCTTTCTTTAATTCCCGAGGTTCCTTAGAATTTATGGAACTTTTATTTGGAACATATATTCGGTCTTATATTAGACTCTGTAGCAACTTGGTTGCGTCTTTAAGACATCAAAACCGTGTGGTGCTAAGCTGGGATGACATAGTCATTCTTTCTCGGGTCAATGTGTCTGGCATTTTATTTTGCTATCATTGTAGCATATGGACGTCTATAAATCTTTCTCTAGTCCGAGGATCTTTGCCAAGACAATGATGGTTGATACCATTCCTTACCAGCTTATTACTTTTCTCCTTTCAAATGTTGGATATTGGGATTCATAAACTTTATGTAATCCTTGTTCCTTGGCCTATAATTAGATCACCCATTTTGGCTCAAGGTTTCTTTTAATGTTATGGAGAAAGTATATTCATAATATATATCCAACATATATTCCCAATCCTCCTTATGAGATTCTAAGATCATATGATCTTAGATGGCACATATATTTGTGGTGGATTCATTCATAATATCTTAATATGATATATATCTGGACTCATGACCCGTATTAGTATGAGGTGGGAATATTTATTATCACTTATATGGCCTGATATAATATCTTAGGCGTGATGCAAGTTAATCTTTTATAACTCATGGTGTCCCCAAGCATATGGACTTTTGAACCTTATAGGTAATGGTCATAATATCATAAATTCAACCAATATGTAATATGGTTGGGGACTATGTTTCACGGATTTTAGTATGGTCATATATCATGGGATTTGTCCTCACTCCTCCTCATGAACATACTCTAATTCGTGGTGCTTGAGACAATAAACTCCCTTGTTCATAGATATATTGCACAAACGTGAGATCTTATGAGATAGCTTTTGTGCCATTTTTTTAAATCTTTGCATCATAATCCAGATGGCTAAGTATGGTAATGCCATCTAAGTTATAAGTTTCGTGGGTCAATCAAACATGATTATGATTTCCCTGGCTATTTGCCTATTATCATATTGATCTCTAGATCAATAGAAAATGTAGTCTCGACCACTTAGGCGATTTTAATTTGGGTACTCTTATACCCTTTTGCCCATTGTTGGAAACCATATTCTCTTCTTAATTCAATGGGTCTTATAGGGTGAATATAATGCCTTTTAGGCAATGCCTTGGTCGGACCTCTTTTCCTTTCTTTCAAGGAATGTCCAGTTGAGTTCAAGAGTATTTTTTTATGCATCATAATAGAGCCTGGATGGCCGAGCATGTCATGCCATATGTTAAAGGCTTCTCTGAACTCTTTGGAAAGTGATTTGGGGTAATAACCCACAATCATATTTATCTTGGCTCAGAAGGCCTATAGATATAGTAGGTATAGTCTCTAGGACTTTCCTTTGGCCTTGGACATTTTCATAAATCATAAGGAATCTTTTCTTTCCTTTGCCCATAGTTTCAATATGTAGACCATTCATATGAATGTCTTTGAAACTTTGATAAATTCCACTTTGATTTATGTGGAATGTAATGCATCAGAGATTTTTAGATGCGTGCCTTTAGGCATCATGAGGTTGGACTAGCCATGACCTTGAATAAAATATCTTTTGTCTCTTAATTTAATGTGGCTTGGTCCACTATAGAGAACAAAGACAAAGTAAAATGATGTCGAAATCTAATTGGTCTCTTTAAGGCAATATGAAGTCTCGTATTCAAGCTGATCATCTTTCTCATGGTCGAAATCATTCGCACCATCTAGATGGACCCAATGGGCCGTAGGGTTCTATCCCTTTATGCTCTCCTGGTAGAGTTCAATAAGGTGTTTGGGAGTTTTACATTGGTTGTCCCAATGGTTGTTCAGCCACACCGATGGCAAGCAAAATAAAATGATAGCAAAATAAAATGCCGGACACATTGACCCGAGAAAGAATGACTATGTCATCCCAGCTTAGCACCACACGGTTTTGATGTCTTAAAGACACAACCAAGTTGCTACAGAGTCTAATATAAGACCGAATATATGTTCCAAATAAAATTTCCATAAATTCTAAGGAACCTCGGAAATTAAAAAAAGGTGCAAAAAGAAACCGAGGTCATAAATTGTCCAGACAAGGCCGAAATGGCCATGTCTAAGGTACCTACTAATGGGGCTCGGGACGCTGAGCCTCTTGGTACTGAAGGCATTGATAATGAGATCTCAATTAATTATTTGATGTCTGGAAATAGAAGGAACCATATATATATAAATGTGTCGACACATACATTCATAGAAAAAGCGCAAGCATGTAGCACATGAATAATGAATAGAGGATCATGAACCCACGCAAGAGTACTCACCATAATGAATAATGAAAAAAAACGTGGGTTTTCTAAAGTGATATAGAAAAGGCGTATAGTATTGGCCATAAATATGTAAACGCCATATGATGCCCAGTGAATAGATAAATCCTGAAAGAAGGATAAAATCGTGAGACAGACCAAGAAAGGTCTATATAATCCAAAGTGGTGGATACTACTACATATGTCACTACATATAATGTCTGGAAGAAATTCAAAAGATGTAGTATGCTATATATGACCCACTGGATGATGATAATATTATTGGTACCTAAAAGGTTTACCAAAAATTGTATAGAGCTCAGAATCATAAGATGAGAAAAGAAGTTCTCATGAACAGCATTTTCCTAAAGCTGTCTCGGGACTGAATTAAATTGCTACATATAAGCAAATGAAGAGTTCTATAAGAACAATTTAAATCAGTCCATAGAGGAATTTTAAATTCCTTGTGTTATACTAACCAGCCTAAGATAGGTTAAATGGTTATTCATTAAACCTTAGAAAAGATTATAGACCATCACCACAAATTAGCCAAATTTTGGTAATACTTATGGTTGGTCAAAATTCTCATCATGAACCAACCAAGCTATAGTATGAATGAATAAGCTATCATAAAGATAAGCTATAAGATCAAAGTTCATCTTTGAACAAAAAGGTGTAGGACCGTATTATGCGTCCATATGCGACCCAACGGGTCCGACCATATTGTAAGATTTGGTCCATGATAAAGCTGTAGATCATGGATGTAATTAGACATAAATTTGAGGATCAATTAGATCAATTCTATGTCATGACCATGTCCGGCCTAGATCAGTCCAATTCTATGTCATGATTTGGTCCAATGCGGTCCTACACCATGTCCGGTCATGACCATGTCCGGCCTATATATATATATATATATATATATATATATATATATATGTACGAATTGCCGGCACACTAAGATTGCAAAATGTCTTAGATCTATCATAGATAAACTATGGATATAAGGATCATGATCTAACCGACATGACCTATGTATAAAGTTGTCTATGGCAAATAATATTATACTCATAAAGCTAAGCATGTCCATAAGTCCTAAGGAGCTAAGTAGCTCATACTTGATATAATGATGATCCATATTATATAAAGGATCTAAAGTACTAGCCGACCAATATTATGGAAAGGCATATAAGAGTGATTTGGTCAAGGACCATAATCAAACGACCAGAGTATAAAATAGTACATTTTATCTAAAGTACTTAAGTGGTCGATACCAAAGTGGTACATTTTCTAAAGTACCATCAGGATTCTAAGAGACATGATATGTCCGAACAATACAAGATTATTCAAGTAAGAATCCATGAACATCTATTCAGCAAGTTATGTTCAAATCAGGGGGGTAATATGTGTTGTACTCTTTTTCTTAACTATGGCAATGGGTTTTCCTAGTAAGATTTTAATGAAGCAACATTAAGCATATTACGAACTCATATGGTTATGGCATCCAAGGGAGAGTGTTATAATATCCATTGTGTAGATGGACCATAACCAAGTACTAGACAAGTCCAACAAGTACAAGAGGAAGTCCAAGGAGGTTTACATCCGGTTTACATCGGTCCGTCTACATTCCGGTTCAAGATTAGAAGACTCAGTCAACCTCGTTATCATCACCTTGACCAAGTCTTCAAAAATGACATCAATGTAGTCAATAGTAATTAATATGTAGATTTACTTCATTGTAAAGCACTTGTAAACCCTTGTATTGAACCACTATATAAAGTGGTGTTGGCTAATGAGAAATAACACAACATTTCTCACAATTCACTCTCCACATTTCACACAAATTATAACACGTTATCAGCACGAGTCTTTCTCTACCTGAGCTATCTCTTTCCACCTAAGCTCTCTTTTCCGGCCACAAAATCCTAATTCCAGGCGTAATTCTAAACTGCTGTATTTCTCAAACCCTGTGGAACTAGACGAAGATCCACCTATCAATCTGAAGCCCAAGACGAGAAGAATCCATTGCGGAAGACGGCTTGTCATTCCGATCTCAGACGCGTCCACAATCGCTGATACAATACACGCCGCCAGACCACCTCTCTCCGCCGGAAAACCAAGTTCTCTCTCAATTCCTGCCAGCTTCTCAGCCTCTCTCTTTTGGTGGTCCTTTCAGATTCATTTGGTGAAAAGGTAAACAAGATCAAAACTTTAAAATCTAAGAACACCATATATTTGAAAAGAAATCTAAGGATCTATATGAATCCATAATATTAATCTTGTTTCTATGATCTATTGATTCATAAGAAACTTGATTCTGAATTATTTTGAATCCATAAAAGTTATAATTCTCTAAAGGTTCTAAGTATCTCAAAAACATATTAAAATACCTAAAAATCTATATGAATCTTGTTTATAAAAACTTATGAACCATAAACTATTAGAGATAGCTTAAACCTTTGGATGCTCTGGCCATTTTACCAGATGTGATAAACATGAATGTATAACCTGGCCAAAACAAAATTCCATGAATCATTTTCTGTGCCTTTTTCGGTCAGATCTCCCAAATTCAGTCAACTCATCCATAAAATCGAAATTAAAATCATTCATTGCATATCCTTGACCATTAATATTTATTTTGTAACTATCAAGAGTTTTAAAACTTTTCAAAGATTTTTATATATGCAAAATCAGATTTTATAAACTGAAAATCGATTTTATAAATGCTTGCTTGATTTTATTAAATGCATATCTTTGACTGAAAATGTTTATAAAAGTTTTATAACGTATAGTCTTGATTTTAAATTGATATGTCATAAGATAGAATAAATATGCATGAAATCATTTGACCAGAGCATCTTTATCAGCATATTTCAATGCATCTTAGAGCATTATAATAAAAGAAAAAAATTGAATAAGTGATGAAAGATATATATTTTGGGTTCTACACAAGAAGCATTTTGGTTAGATTCCCCCACTTATCCTACTACTAATTATTATTAAACTTTATTTCTTACATTATTTTATTAATCTTTTACACCTAAGCTATATCCTTCCACTTATACCATTAAGGATGCATATAGGTTGATAGCTAAAATAATTGAACCAACCTTGAATAGATTTCATATCATATTGAATATTGATCATATAGGTTGCTAGTTAAATATTGATCTAGTACAATGCTTGAAACTGATGATTAAATTATATAGTAATCTTGTTGCATACTTGATAGCATCAGTTTAGTAAATTCGAAATTTGAATCATCTTGAATCATCTTGAATCAACTTTGAATGCAATTGTCATATTGTTTAAAATATGACCATACATAATTGTCATATTGTTAAAACTGATCATACATGTTTGCATATCATTGACAATCCTGATAATAGTACATATAAATTAAAATGGTTCATATTGCTTGCATCTAAATGATTCACACTGCTTGCATATAATTAGATCAAATCAGTTTTTATTTAAACTTAGCATGTTTGCTTTGATTGAAATTATAAACCTGTTTAAACCGATCAAACATGGATAAGTCTATGGCCATGCCTAAGGTATGAAACAAGTTTATAATTTCAATCAAAGCAAACATGCTAAGTTTGAATGAAAACCGATTTGGTCTAATTATATGCAAGAAGTGTGAATTATTTAGATGCAAGCAATATGAACCATTTTAATTTATATGAACTATTATCAGGATTGTCAATGATATGCAAACATAAATTCAGTCTTAGCAATATGACAATTATGTATGGTCATATTTTAAACATTATGACAATTGCATTCAAAGTTGGTTCAAGATGATTCAAGATGATTCAAATTTCGAATTTACTAAACTGATGCTATCAAGTATGCAACAAGATTACTATATTATTTAATCATCAGTTTCAAGCATTGTACTAGATCAATATTTAACTAGCAACTTATATGATCAATATTCAATATGATATGGAATCTATTCAAGGTTTGTTCAATTATTTTAGCTATCAACCTATATGATCAAATGATTTCATACATATTTATTCTATCTTATGACATATCAATTTAAAATCAAGACTATATGTTATAAAACTTTTATAAACATTTTCAGTCAAAGATATGCATTTAATAAAATCAAGCAAGCATTTATAAAATCGATTTTCAGTTTATAAAATCTGATTTTGCATATATAAAAATCTTTGAAAAGTTTTTAAAACTCTTGATAGTTACAAAATAAATATTAATGGTCAAGGATATGCAATGAATGATTTTAATTTCGATTTTATGGATGGGTTGACTGAATTTGGGAGATCTGGCTGAAAGTGGCACAAAAAAGGATTCATGGATTTTTGTTTTGGCCAGGTTATACATTCATGTTTATCACATCTGGTAAAATGGCCAAAGCATCCAAATGTTTAAGCTATCTCTAATAGTTTATGGTTCATAAGTTTTTATAAACAGTATTCATATAGATCTTTAGGTATTTTAATCTGTTTTTGAGATACTTAGATCTTTTAGAGAATTATAACTTTTATGGATTCAAAATAATTCAGAATCAAGTTTCTTATGGATCAATGGATCATAGAAACAAGATTAATATTATGGATTCATATAGATCCTTAGATTTCTTTTCAAATATATGGTGTTCTTAGATTTTAAAGTTTTGATCTTGTTTACTTTTTTCACCAAATGAATCTGAAAGGACCACCAAGAGAGAGAGGCTGAGAAGCTGGCCGGAATTGAGAGATAACTTGTTTTTTTTCGGCGGAGTGTGGTCTGGCGGCGTGTATTGTATCAGCGATTGACGACGCGTCAGAGATCGGTTTGAGAAGCCGTATTCGGCAACGGATTCCTCTCGTCTTGGGCTTCAGATTGATAGGTGGATCGTCGTCTGGCTCCATAGGGTTTGAGAGATACGGCGGTTTAAAGGTTTGCCAGGATTTAGAATTTTGTGGCCGGAAGAGATGGCCGGAAAGAGAGCTCAGGTAGAGAAAGATTCGTGCTGATAACGTGTTATAATCTGTGTGAAATGTGGAGAGTGAATTGTGAGGAATGTTGTATCATTTTCTCATTAGCCAACACCACTTTATATAGTGGTTTGATACAAGGGTTTACAAGTGTTTTACAAGGAAGTAAATCTACACATTAATTACTATTGACTACATTGATGTCATACATGAAGACTTGGTCAAGGTGATGATAACGAGGTTGACTGAGTCTTCTAATCTCGAACCGGAATGTAGACGGACCGATGTAAACCGGATGTAAACCTCCTTGGACTTCCTCTTGTACTTGTTGTACTTGTCTAGTACTTGGTTAAGTACTTGGTTATGGTCTATCCACACAATGGATATTATAATAATTTTGTATATAGTATTAGATGTTGGACATAAAGTTGCTAACTAAAAGATCACTGATGTTGAAATGATGATTTTAAAGCTGATTGTATTTATTACTGGAATTAAATTACAAATTATTAAAATATGTTTACAGAAGAAAAAATATGATATATTATTGTCTTGTTAAAAACTTAATACGACTACTTTAAGTCATTGGAAGTATCGGTGTATATAAATTGCTTTCATATATTATATTTCTATTTTAACTATAAATAAAGCCATATTAAGTTTAACCGGCTTCTTTCCCAAATAGTACAGATTCTTCATATTAGGGGTGGGCAAAAAAACCGAACCGAACCGATCGAACCGAACCAACCGAACCGAAACCGATTCGAACCGAATCAAAGTCTATTATCAAACAGTTAGGTTTAAGATTTTCCCAACCCGAACCAACCGAACCGAACCCGATCCGAACCGAACCACGTTGAACCGAACCAAACTAAACCGAACCCATAACCAATGTGCATATTAGCAATATACAATATACTAAAATGCTAAGACTAAAGTTATTGTTAATTTTATTAAGGATTTTTTTTTAGTTTTCTATTTACTTTAGTTAATTTTTGTTTGATGTTTATAATTTGTTAAAGTTTTTCTTTCAGTTTTACATTATATTTAGTTTATATAGTTTATTTTGTAGAGGTATTATTAACGATGTTTTTTAATTTTCTATTTATTATAGTTAACTTTGATTTGATTGTGCTCTTATATATGTTTTGTGTTTCTAAAAGTTTTTTTCGGTTTTATATTGAATCTAGTCAACATAATTTAGTTTTTTATAATCGTCAACACGATGATTTTATGACCATGCGTTTGTGTTTTAAAACCGAACCGAATTCAAACCGAACTGAGTTCAAACCGAACCGAAACCGATCCAAACCGAACTAACTATGGTTTACTTTGGTTGGATAAATCATTGAACCGAATTAACCAAACCGAACCGAACCGGAACCGAACCGATAAAATAACCGAAGTGCCCACCCCTACTTCATATAAGGAATTATATATTCTTTGTATAATAATGTTAGTTAAAATTAAACATATATTTCAAGTCTCTTTTGCCAATAAGTAATCACCAATAATCAACACCAGTAAAAAACAAATATTATATTGCTTTGTTGTACAGTGATATCGATATAGTTATAATATCTTATATGAAAAATGTTCAAATTAAAATATTCAGGTCTCAATATATTTTCAATATAAATTTTTAAATTAACATATTTATATATTTTATATGCCATATAGTTTAATTAAACGATATCAAAAATAATATACACACATATATATATATATATATATATATATATATATATATATAATCTGAATATTCATTAAATAATACTTCATATTCATATGGTATTATGATCATTTGTATCTTTTAATAACAAAAAAAAACAATGTTCACAAAATTTTCATTGTTAGACTTTTAGCAGTTTTAATAATTTATAGTCGTTTTAAAAAATTTAAAATATAACATATAAGAAAAAAATCTAAATTTTTATTATATAATTAATGTGAATGTTTGAAAAAATAATAATATAAATTAAAAAAGGATTGAGAATACAAAAATTATTATCAAATCTTTATTGTTCAAAATCATTAATTTCATATATACATTAATTATATTAGGTAATTCCGAAGTCTTTATTTAAAAAAGAATAGAGAATATTTTTAATGCATTACTAATCAATTTGATAGTTAACTTAATAAAAAAAAATACAATATATTTAGATGGACCAACCTATTTTTTAAGGACTCTAAAAATCATCATGGTAATAACACGTGACTACACTCAAATGTTGTAATGCACCTTAATTAATATATAATAGATATGAATAACTGCACGTCGAATCCATGATCAAATCATATATATAAGCAGAATGTGTCAAAAATTGAAATCCAAACCCACGAAAAGTAGAAAAACCTCAAGTAACCCTAACCACTCACCAAGGCCTGGGCATTTCAGAATCAGTTCAGTTCGGATTTTGGGTAGTTTGAATAGGAGATTAAATGATCCATTTATTACATGACCTACTTTGGTTCGGTTCGGTTCAGATATTTTGGGATTTGGTTCAGTTTGATAGTAAAATTAGGAACCGGAAAATACTCTGAAAAATCGGTTCTCATTTGATTCCGGTTCGGGTTTGGGTAGTTCGGATAGTTTTGGTAATTCGGATAAAATATCAGTTATTTAAGGTAAAACATCAAATAATTAGAATGATTTAGAAAAAAGTTAGATATTTCAGATTACTTTGGATATTTCGTATAAAATTGTTCGAATGCTTTTGGTAGTTCGGGTATTTTATAATAGTTCAGTTATCTTCAAATATTTTGATACTTTTAATAGATTTTTAAATTAATATATATATATATATATATATAGTTATATTATATGTATATAAAATTATTGTTTTTATATATACAGGTACCCGTTCGGTTTTCGGTTCGGTTATTTCAGATATAGAAATATAGAAATTTTTGGGGTATTTAAGAATTTCAATATGGTTTCAATTTCCGGTATTTCAGTTTGATTCCGGTTTTTTGCCCATATCTACACTTACCTATTGATTAATTGAACTAATCATAAACTAACATTAAATCGGTAATATTTATACTTAATTAACATATGCAGAAAATATAATCAATCAACATGATAATATTCAATCTGGAATTTTGGATTATACACTTTGGTAAAAGCGTTTTCCTAGTATCGCAACTACTAGTACCAAATTTGCCGGCAAAAGCCTAACGTGGAAAACACGAGGTTTTGAAAGATTAGTTGAAACGTAGGGTCTGAATGGTAACTATGATTTTGATAATATAAATGGTGTGAAACTAAAGTGTAGTATGGTTCAATTCTGGATCATGTGATTTATGGGATAAGTGTAGATTTGATAAAAAAAAAAGGTAATGCGGTTTTGATAAAAAAATAGTGCATGTTAACTTCGTAATCATAATATTTTTTTATAATTTTAAAATATCTAAATTAAGTTAAAATAAAATTCTAGTTTATACATATTTTCTTGTTGATATAAATTAAACTACTTAAATTCCTTTGAAATAAAAATACAAACTAGAAAATATTCTAAATACTGTAAATATTTTCATATTTTTACTTAACCGAAATCAAATAAAAAAATACGCCCTTGGTCTATTCTGATATGGGGTTCAGCTAACGCGTTAAAGTTCTATTCTGATATGGGTTCAGCTAACGCGTTAAACACTCCGTCTGGAGAGTACGGTCACAGACTAAGTATGTATTTATATTTTAGATATTCCCTGCATTTTTAATTAGATGATATTTTAAGAAGATTATTTTTAAATTAGATGAAGTTTTGAGACTTTTAAAATAAAAACTAATAAAATACTGTATTGGTTAATGTTTAAATTAATTAATTGTTTCCCCCAAAATTTAGAATTAATTGGCAATATGGGTCACTTTCAAGTTATCAACTAGATTTTGACCCGCGCTTCGAAAGCGCGGGTTTTTATTTCGATTTTAAATAAAATTTGTGAATTATTTATTCAATAATTGTTGTATATTATTATGTTATAAAGTCATATTTATCAAAATAAATTTATTTAAAATTATACAATTTTTAAATTAATTTATTCAAGATTTTGTATGTAAACTCTCATGTATTTTTTTCTTACACTTGAACATTTTATCGGACCCGAAAAACAAACCGAAATCGCCATAAAACATAGGTGCAATTTGGGTCTAGGACCCTAAAATATAGGTGCCATTGAACATGCGGTCTGTATTCGAGTCCTCGATCGGGTGCTCAAAAATACTTGAATTTTCGTGTGTATATTATGTATATTTGGGTATTTCGGATAGGTTTTTGGTATTACATATACCTTTGTAAGTTTTGGTTTGTGCTTCGATTATAATTTCGGGTTTCAGGTTGTAAAAGTAATGCAAAATCACTTTTTATTAACAGATGATTTGCTAAAGTGTTTCTATTAAATTTAATTTTGCAAATATTTGGAACTATGTAATGTAAGATAACGCAGTATAATATGATGTATGATATATGCTAATTTTAAAATAAGTGTCGAAAATGTATTTATGTTAATAAAGTTAGTGGATTTAAATAGCATATAACATATCTATAGTATATTCTTTTTGATGATATTTTTTAACAATATATGATATATCTTGGTTTTAAAAAATAAGTTAAAAATATAAGACTATTCAACTTTTGATTTGTTTTAAATTTAAGATGCCTTTAAATAAAGTTTATTTTATAAAATATACAGAAATTATGATTGATTCATCCGGACCCAGAAGACATTTAAGCTATCTCTATCTATATATAAAAATTATAAAGTCAGTTTAATATTTATATAAGAATACCGAGTAATATATCAAAATTTATAAAATCAATATAATAAGTATATAAGAATATTGAGTAATAAATGATTTTATTTAAAATACTCTATAGTTAGAGAAAATAAAAGTAGAACCAGAAATAATAATATATTTAGTGAGGTGCAACAATTTTTTCTAAGTGAATTTTTAAGATGATTCTTTATAATAATATAAATAATAATAAAAAATTGTGGGTGGTCTAGTATAGTTCAAGAAAATATATAAAAATATGTTGAAACGTTTAAGAAATTACTTAATGTATCATGCATATATTGAAATACATATTTATTCGTGTGATAGGGGTACCATTATAAGTGAACTATGTCTGCATTAGAATACGTTCAACGGTTATTCTATGCTTTTTTGTTCATGTCATTGTTCTATGGTTCAACGATCGTGAATCATAAGGTTATCATTTTTTTTTGGTTTATTCGAAGGTGATAAATTAGAATTTATTTTAATAACTTCAAATTTAGTTATGATATAACTATAACATTAAATAGTGGTTGTCGATATAAGTTAGTAATTAAGGGTCCCACCATATATGTTTCCAAAATCTATCAATTGGAAAAAGATATTATAAGATTCTAGTTCAACCGATTATATATTTTTTTTTTTTTTGTCATCAGCAGAAAAACAAACACACTCTCATCCGGTCGCTGAAAACCATGCCGGCAACTCTGCATCCATGTGAACAACAAAAGACGGTTGTGTCCTGGCACTACGTGCTAGTCGATCCGCCTGCATATATTTTGAATCTTTGATTAGATATTCCAAGATTCTATTTCAACCGATTATATATTTTGAATCTTTGATTAACTAAAGTAATATAAAATAATACATATCTAGTTAATAGGTCCAACAACCTTGTATAAATAGATTTTTTAGAAATACTTCTGTTTTAATACTATAGATTGGAGGTTTGGATCTACTATAGTTTTTATTTGTGCACACTTCGCGATGAAGTCAAACCCAACAATATTAAAAAAAACACAATTGTTGATATAACAAAAGTAAAAAGTGGAACAACAATATACAATTTATTACTCAAACAGTGTTAAATAAATTATTCACAAAATAAAATCATAAAAGATAATACTTCCTCTGTTTTTAATTGTAAGTAATTTTAACAAAAAAAATTGTTTCACAATATAAGTAGTTTTTTTTAACATTTCAATGCAACTTTGTGTTTATTGAAAAGTAAGTAACCAATTAAATTGTGGTGACTATTTTATAATTGGTTGAACCTATATATTAAATGATATTTTTAACAAATAATCATTTTCTTAATATTAGTGTTTTAGCCAAAATTATCTAAAATTGAAACAGAAGTAGTGGATAAAAAAATCTGAACTGATTAAAGTTAAGTTATTTAATTATTATCTAAGAATAAGAACACCAGAACGTGTTCATGTACACAAACAAATCTTATTGACTTGTTTAGTTGAGAAAAAAAAAAGTGGAAACAATTCTGTTAATAAGAATTTTAATCAAGAATAGAACAAATACCTGGAACCCATGAAAACTCTTCAGCAGCATCGCTGAAGCTTTTTTCTCTAGGTGGAGATGCATTTAAATCAAACAACACTCTTCTTTCATCATTTTGAGTTAACAAATTCAAATCAAAATTAGTATCCATGAAAAAGTTTAAAAATCATTTTTTTGTTCTGAAACTGGTATAAATGAAAAAACTGTCTCAAAACAAATCAGTTTGGCTCCATTATTTTTCTTTGAAATTTAATTTCATACATGTAAAATTTGGCTCCAAGTTAAAAAGATTAATGATTTCGTGTGATTGTTTGTGTTCACTCTATAACTAACACTACTTTTTCTCTCTATTCAAATATTTTGAATATTTTTTTTTAATCTCTGTGCTATCTAATTAAAGACAAAGGATATCTATTAAATTTTTCGTTCTTTTGAAATATTTTAGATATAAATATGCACGAAGTGTTTCGTTTTTGGGATACTTGGTTCACTAACTCTTTTTCATCATTTTTCGGTTTGACTGAAAAGATGGTTTTTAATACAACCAGTAACCGAATATATCAATGATTTACGTTTTGACTGGCTTTTAAAATAATGGTTAAAAATTATATATATATATATATATATATATATATATATATATCATTAGATTATGTGAGAATGTATGGTTTTCACAGATAAGCATTACAAAATATTATTGGTGAAAATTTTGCAATAAAAATAATTATTTGATTAAAAAGACATGTAAAAAATATGTGAAAATTATTTGATTAAAAAATATTTAATTTTTTCGGTTACAAAAAAAAAATATTGATGTATTTTGATAGATTTATTGGTATAATTTAATTAAATATATTTGTATAATTAATTAAATTTTCTATTTTGTATTTTTAAAAATAAAGAAACGTATTTATTATTTAAAAATAAAATTATGTAGAAATGTAGTGTAAAAGTATATATTATTTTCTTATTAAAATACAATCTTCCAAAAAGTTGGAGTGTTTCGTCAAAAATAAAAGGGTTGGGTGCGTTTTTTTTTAAAAGCTTAGAAATAAATCAAATTATTGCTGGGCAATTGAGCAGACAACAAAACCCCATCAAACTCGGTAGTAAATACTATCGTTACTTTACTCGATGAATAATCTTAAACAAAGACCAAAAATTTCAAATGAGATGAAGTCTTTTGTCAGTAAGCTGCGAAATAAGCTTGATACATTAGACTAGTTTATTTTTGTATTTTGAAAACATTGGATTAGTTTTGCAAATAACAGAAACAGAAATCAATTTCGAGTGAGTGAAACTCGAAGGTAATAGTTTGTCCTCTCTTTATTTTTTTCTGAGTACTGTTCCACATGCTACTCTCGTAGCTTTCTCATCAATTCTTTCACTGAATATATTGTAAAATCCCAGAATTCAGCTGAGAAAGATGCATCCAGGGATGTGGCGGTATCCTAGAAATCCCGACCTCTGCTGTATCTACAGAGTCCCAAACCGTATACGTGAAGTAAATCCAGAAGCCTACACGCCTCAGTTAGTCCTTATTGGACCTCTCCACCATTCATTAAAATCTCAAGCTCTCAATGCTCTTGATCGTGGAGAGGATATTACATACACAAAGTCAATGGGTTACTTAAACATGGAACAGCATAAGAAGACTTACTTAGCAGAATTCGCAGCAAGGGTTGAAGGGGAAAAGACCATCGATAGATTCAGAAGAATCATTAAAGAAGAGGAAGAGGCAATCAGGGCATGCTATTCAGAATCAACGGCATGGATTCGATCTCCAGAGTTCGTGGAGATGGTCCTGCACGACTCTGTTTTCATAATAGAGTTCCTACTGAGGTATTTGGGAGGAGCAGAGAAGAAAGAAGATCCTCTCGGTCTATGTCTTGGAGACACAGTCTATCATGATCTCATCTTGCTCGAAAACCAACTTCCTTACTTCATCCTTGAGGAACTCTTCGATCCAATCGTTCCAAGAATCTGCCGGCTCCAAACATTCCGGGAAGTAGTCATCTGGTTATTCGACTTCAAAGGTAAAATCGGAACGGATTCCAAATTTAGACATTTCACTGATCTTTTCAGGTGTGTTCGTGTGGAGACACTTCCTGAGTATGTTGGAGATTCCAAACCCATAGAACATATGTATAATGCAAGTAAGCTAGAAATTGGAGGAATAAATTTCAAGGCCGTAGGAGAGAAGTTCTCGTTGAATGTGAGATTCGAGAATGGTTGTTTAGAGATGTCTCATCTTATGGTTATGGACACACTTGAGAATGAACTGAGAAACATAATGGCTCTTGAGCAATGCCATTATGTTTTCAATGCTCACGTATGTAACTACGTCTTATTCCTAGATTACCTCATTGACACTGATAAAGACGTTGACTTGCTTGTCGAGAAAGGTAGCCCTTTTTCTTCTTATTTAATATCAGTATACATATATGTATGTATTGAATGATTTGTGGTGGTTTCGGATTTTTAAAGGAATCATACAAAACTGGATGGGGCAACCCGCATTAGTCTCCCAGATGGTGAACAAGCTCAGCGTGGGCATCTTACACTATAAACCTTACTATTCTAAAACAGTGGCTGAAGTCAACGAGTACTATAGAAACCCGGTGAATAGGTCAAAGGCCGTCCTCAAGCGTGTGTATTTTGGTAACCTGTGGACAGGAACAGCCACCATCGCCGCTACATTTCTATTGGTGATGACACTTATCCAGACTGTGGCATCGATCATTCAGGTTAAGCAGAACTAATCTCTATCTTTATCTCTCTCTCTAGTTCGTTTTCGGTTTCCAACATGGTCGTGGGTACTAGTACGTTATTTTTATATTCTTCTGTCTTTTGTAGCTCTCTTTTATGATAATCTGTATCCTGAAGCTATTATTAAAGTAGTCAAACACACAAGTTGTAATTTATAAAACTGTTCTTCGGTTTATTATCTTTCTTACTTTCTTATGTTTTCTGTATATTGATTCATCACAAGTGATGATCGACTTATATAAGTATTAGAGATCTTTCTTTATCCTATTACATATGTATCCTGAAGCTATTATTAAAGTAGTCAAAACACAAGTTGTAATTTATAAAACTGTTCTTTGGTTTATTATCTTTCTTACTTTCTTATATTTTCTGTATATTGATTCATCACAAGTGATGATCGACTTATATAAGTATTAGAGATCTTTCTTTATCCTATTACATATGACTATAGGAATTTCCTTTTATCTTAATCCTAATTATATAAGTTATCCTACTTCCTTAATGAATAACTTATTAGACAAGTAACCTTAAAGCTTATCCAACATTCTCCCTCTTAAGCTTCAAATTATCTTTGCTTAAGTTGAGAACTCGAATTTGACCCCTCATTTCTTTAAACTTGATCTTTGCCAATGCCTTATTTAGTATGTCTGCAAATTGATTCTTACCAGGAACATGCTCAACGTCGATTTGATCCCTTTCAACACACTCGCGTATAAAGTGATATCTTTTGTGGATGTGTTTGCTTGGACGATAAAAAACAGGATTCTTAGCTAATGCAATGGCCGACTTATTATTCACTCTGATCAATGTCTTCTCGTTCTTTCTTCCAGTTATCTCACTCATCAAATCTTGAAGCCAAATTGCTTGCTTAGCCGCTTCCGTTGCTGCCATAAGTTCTGCTTCACAAGACGATAGAGCAATTGTTTCTTGTTTTTGAGAACACCAAGTTATCGGTGTATCTCCAAGACAAAATAGATAACCTGTTGTGCTCGTACCATAGTCCAAGTCAGAGTTATGGCTGTGTCGCTGTATCCGATGAGCTTCTGTGATCCTTTGTCTTTAAACGTCAACCCATAAGCAAGAGTGCCTTGGAGATACCGTAGTAGTTTCTTCAATGCGTCACCATGAGACTTGCGTGGTGAGTGCAAGTATCAACTAAGCATTTCTGCTGAGAAGGTTAGATCGGGTCTTGTGTGCAGAAGGTACCTGAGACATCCTATCCTTCGCCTATATAGAGTTGCGTCGATCTCTTGTTCATCCGTTACCTTAGATAGTTTCAGACCGAACTCCATGGGTATATGAGTTCTGTTGCTTTTATCCATACCGGCATCTTTCAGGATTTGGCAAACATAGGATTCTTGCTTGATATCAATTCCTTTTGAGCTTTGTGTTACCTCAATACCGAGATCGTATGTCAGTCTACCGAGGTCGGACATCTCAAACTCTCGCAACATAGAGTTCTTAAACTCCATGATAGCTTGCACTGAACTTCCGGTCACGAAGAGATCATCGACAAAGATAGCTACTAGAAGAAGCTTATCTTTTTCTTCTTTGCGATTAATAGAGCTCTCCTTAGAGCACTTCTTAAACTTCAAGTTCTTAAGGATCACATCACTTTGTATTCACGCCCTAGGAGCCTGTCGCAATCCATCTTGAGTTTGAAAACTTTGTGCTATTCTCCCTTCTTTTCAAAGCCTTCGGTTGTGATATATATACTTCTTCAATCAACTCCCCATGCAAGAAGGCTGTCTTTACATCAAGGTGATGGATCTCCCATCCATTCGCAGCAGAAATACCTTTAAGAAGCCTTATTTTTTTCTATCCGAGCTACTGGGGAAAAACTTCATCGAAATCGACTCCATGTTCTTGAATGTAACCTTTTGCAACAAGTCTTGACTTAAATTTGTTGATGCTTCCGTCTGTGTTCCGTTTAATCTTAAAAATACACTTGATTCCAATCACTTTTACTCCTTGTGGTTTCTCGACTAGGATCCATGTCTCATTCTTTTATATAGAATCGATCTCATCTACACAAGCTACCTTCCATCGTTTGTCCTTGAGTTTTTCTTGTAAACTTAACGGTTCGTCATTCAACGTAAGCAACAAGAATTCGCACTTGATATCTGATAGCAATACATAATCTTCAAGGTAGCATGGTCGACTGGTTTGACGAGTTGATGGTCTTACTTCCTGAGTAGATTCCTGTTCATCAACTCGTTCAGAATTGATCTCCTCTGTTTCGTTAGTCTCTGTTTCAGGTTCTGTAGCTTTGTCTTCATAATGAACTATGACTACAAACGGACCGCTTCCATTGTCCTATGTAGTTCCCCATGACATGTGGACCATTCCTGGTTTGTCCCGAGCTTCATCATTGTCTCCCTTCCAATTCCAGCAACTCTTTCCGTCAAAGATCACATCTCGATTCACAACAATTCTTTTCGAGATAGGATTGTAGAGTCGATAAGCCTTGGAACCAGGTTCAATACCTAGGTGAAGATCATCTAGCTTCCTGAGTTGTCCTGAATCTATCTTTTCATACTTCAAACATCTGAAGACTCTTATATGAGATAGACTCGGTTTCTTGCCTCTCATACACCCGTAGGGAGTTTGATTCTTTAAAGCCCTTGTGGGAACTCTATTAATCAAATATGTGAAGTGACAAACTGCCTTTTGCCATAAGTAGTTAGGCACTCTCATTGCTTTTAAGATGCTCCAAGTCATCTCCATCAGTGTGCGGTTTCTCCGTTCAACCCCGTCGTTTTGTTGCGGAGTATACGATGCTGTCAGATGTCGTCTTATCCCATTGTTGTTGCAGTAATCCTGAAATACTTGTGAAGTAAATTCACCACCTCTGTCTGTACGCAACGTTATTATTTCCTTGTCGAAGTCCTTCTCAACAAGGTTCTTAAATGTCTTAAACTTGTCGAAAGTGAAACACTCCGACCCAGAAATATTTGAGTAACACGTTAAAAATTCTAAGTAAAGATCTGACAATTTTCAAAGGATGAATACAAATAAATACTATAACTTTGTCAACAAAATCCGAAACCAATTACTTAAAATATTGTTACAATAAGATGTTTTGATCAAAACTCTTAAAACATTACCCCAAGTTAAAACACTCTTTCTCGATGGTCTTTACAGCCTCGCGCTCCGGTCCACATAATCAACCTTACCTGCATCCGCAAAAGGAGGCATGAGTATACAAAAATACTCAGTGAGGACGCTCAATACCGCCCACTATAGCCCAGCAAGCAAACACTAAATCAAACTAACACCATAGCATCAGGTTCTATCATTCTTTTACTTAACTAGTTTCGTTACTTTAACATTTCTTAACCTTTCGACCCGAAGGTCCATAATCCTACGGTCGAAGCCAAACCTGCGGCCGAAGCCAAACCTGTGGCCGAAGCCAAACATGCGGCAGTAGCCAACCTGTGACCCATCGGTCCATTACATTTCCTTAATCCTTTTCCTTGACCTTTTTCCTTAACCTTTTTCCTTATATTAACTCAATTCAATTATTTTTTCCTTAAACTCATTATAATTTCATGACCTAGGTTCTCAAGATCAAACATTCATTTCTCACATAAACATCCTAACAAAATCGATAATCCATCCCGCAAATCAATAGCATGCATTTCTGAAGAACACGATGAGCAAACTTTCCTTAAACAATTCCTATCATACATTTCTTAAGAACACGATGAATAAACTTTCCATAAACAATTTCTTTCATACATTTTCCTATGAACACGATTAACGAACTTTCCATAAACAATTTCTATCATACATTTCCCTATGAACATGATGAACGAACTTTCCATAAACAATTTCTATTTTACATTTCTCTATGAACATGATGAACGAACTTTCCATAAACAATTCTATCCAAGCATTAACACAATCATATCGAATCAAAACAGGACAAATAGTTCTTATTGGACTATCACGAATCACGTCCTCACCTTAGTTGAATCTCAAGGATTCGAAGACTCTGAACTACCTAGCGTTTTCAAGCGAAGAACTCCTTAGCTCCTCCTTGCTGAATCCCTCTTCTCGGACTTCTCTCCTTACCAACTCGTTTCTGCTTTCTAAGTTCTCTCTATTCTTGTTTTCTGAATCGTGTCTGAGAAATGAGAGCTCAAGGGGTCCTTATATAGGATTTCTTAAGCTTTCTCACCAAGCCGGACTCTTAATGCCAATTTCTTTATTTGGCTTGGTCAAAATTGCCATCAATGGCTTGATCTGATTCTTTCTTTAGATGAATCCTGCAGATTCGACATTCCTTTTGTATTATCCCGCAATTGTGGCTAGTCAAACTTTCCTTACTTGGACCCCGCATTATCCAACAGCTGAATATTCTTTAATTGGTCTTGCGGTCTTGACTTCTCCGTATGTATGGTCTGATTGTTCCATGATCGGTTTACCATCGCTCAACCCAGTCTGAATATTTTCCATGAGCTCACTGAAGATCCGGTACTTAGTTAAAAATACCTTTATTTTTGCAATATTCACAAATATAAGTGTCACCACACTTAGAAAAATAGAGTCCTTGTTGAATTAAACCTCTCACAATTTATTTCCTTCAAATTTAAAAATACTCTGGGAGCGGGTCGTTACAGAAAGCCTCACTTTTATCTTTCAGTAGTATGGACCACATTTAATGAGCACAATCGTCAATAATGACGAAAATATACCGATTGTGGGAGAGAGTAGCAGGAGAGATTGGACCACAGAAATCTGCATGCAGTAGCTCTAACGCGTGAGATGCCCTGAAGGTTGTTGATTTCGGAAAGGTTTGAAGAGTCTGCTTGCCCACCAAGCAAGAGTCGCACAGTTGATTTTCTTCTTTTTCTCCGGTAAGATTAACCATTCCTTAAGTCGCCATTGACTTGATGGTCTTTAGGCTTATATGCCCAGGTCTGGCGTGCCAACGCCAAGGTTCCTTCTCTATTCTAGTAAGTAGACAAGCTGCTCTGCCAACTTGAAGTTTCAGCTTATAGAGTCGGTTTTGCGATCTCACTACTTTTGCTAACAATCTTCCGTTTGGATCCCTTAGTGTCAGAAAGTTATCTCTCACTCTGACATCACAGCCCTGTTCAGTTGCTTGACCCAAACTGATGATGTTACTTTCAGCTCAGGGATGTAATAAATACCTGTTATCATCTTTTGCTCACCAGTCTTTGCTTCGAAAATAATCAAACCTTTCCCATTTATATCAACATATGATCCATCTCCAAACTTTACCTTTCCCTTGATGTTTTCGTTTATCTCAAAGAAGTATGATATCTCCCCTGTCATGTGGTTACTAGCCATTGTCTAGATACCAGATACCATCTTCTTTCTTGTCTCCTTCAAGAGTTTTGGGAAGAATTTTCTCTTCATTAAGGAACATGACTTCGTGCATGTATAGAGCTACATCCGCTTCCTCTGTTTCATTCTTTTTCAGCTGATGATCATCTGGCTTCTTCTCTGGACAAACAGATGCGAAGTGACCTTTCTTTTGACAATTAAAGTAAACAATTTGAGAGTAATCCTTCTTCTCTTTATTTCTTTCAGATGAATTGCTTCATCTTCGTCCTCTTCCTCTGTTTCCTCTACCACGGTTCCAGCCTCTGCCCCTTCCTCTTGTGTTCTCTGATCTTCTATCAGAGTTGGCGGTAGAGCAGATTGCCTTGTGGTCCGTGGGTGGTTTCATTGAGAATCCTCTCCTCATATGTTTTAAGTCTCCCAACAATGTCTTCATAGCTTGTTTTGTTTAAGTCAAGCACTTTCTCGAGAGAAGCTATAATATAAATGTACTTCGTTCTTGGTAAGCAATTCAAAATTTTCTTTACGAGCTTAGGTTCTTCAAGTACTTGACCTAACAAGGCTGACTTAGTTGCGATTTCTGATAACTTTCTGGAGAAGCTATCAACAGATTCTGTGTCTAACATCTACAGACGCTCAAACTCGTTAATTAGGGTTTGTAACCGTGCTTCCTTTACCCGCCCAGCTCCTAGATTTCTGGATTTGATGGCCTTCTGGATTTGATGGCCTCCCAAATCTCTTTAGGTGAATCTTGTTCTCCTACCTGTGGAATCATATTCTCAGGTGTTGACTGAAACAATAGAGCTGTTGCGATATCATTCTTCTCTTCATCCGTTCATCCAAGATCGATGGTTTCCCAAACCTTATGAACTCTCAATAATATTTTCATCCTCATCTACCAGACAGTGTAATTCGATGGAGAAAGCATTGGACAAACAACGGCGGATGGTGCTGAGTCTCTTGTTTTCATTGGAACTTTGTATCACCCATTGAATATGTGTCTCTTGTTTCTCAGATTAAAACCCTGGAGACTCTGATACCAAATAAAGTAGTCGAAACACAAGTTGTATTGATTCATCACAAGTGATGATAGATTTATATAGGTATTATAGATCTTTCTTTATCCTATTACATATGACTATATGAATTTCCTTTTATCAAAATCCTAATTCTATAAGTTATCGAATAACTTATTACAAGTAACCTTGAAGCTTATCCAACAATTATGACATGGGCATAAGACTCGTTATGATAAAGTTTTAGATGAGATTAAAAAGTTTGACATAACCACATGAAATTTCAAAAAAAGAAGAACAAAGTTCCATCGATATGTATAAGACATGCCCTAACCGCTAGCACAACTAAGAAGATAGTTTCGCACGATGCATGAAACTACCAGAGTTTGGTGGTTTAAACTTGATAAGATTCAAGAATCTCCACAAGTTTGGTGGTTTAAACTTGATAAGATTCAAGAACTGCTCCTGGCCGAATCACACAGCAAGAGACTTAGAGTTTTTCTTTGTTCTAGGGTGCAAACTGACTCATATATTGGCTAGCTGAAAAAAATACAAAGCTGCTTATAGTGGGGATTAAATACCCTGCACTGCAGGGCCTGCAGCTATGCCCTTCTTGGGACTTGAAGCAATGCAACATGAACTCTTCTTGGACTCTAAAGTAATAAGGCCTAAACATGAATAGGCTGACTCTACTTGGACAACTAAAGCAAAGCTAACAAGTGCCTGAATTATTGGACTCAAAATCGATAACAAGAAATAAAAAGGACTTAAACAATTTGCCCATAATTTCTTGAAATAAAATTAAAAGAAAAACTAACACAAACCAAAAACAATAAACCGGTTAGAAATCATAATTGAAATCTTACCTATTTACCTTATTTAGAACGACACGGATTACTCATGACCAGATTGGATTGGGGATGATTCTGAACCGAGTTCACATGTGGAGATGATTAGACCGGTTCGGTTCTGGGCGAGTGATCTGAATTGAATTGGACCGGCTGAATCTTGAACCTCTATTAAACCGGCTTGGTCTTGGATCTTCAATTGGATCATCTCTTCAATCAGTAGCTGGTCTGGCCGGTTTATCCATCTTGATCTAGGATTTGTTGGACAACTTTGGAGAATTCTCTTATCGCCCTGGTTCCACAAGATAGTAATGCTGTCTGTTTTGTTGCTAGATGATTTATTTTTTTCATCAAAAAAGTCAACTAAGATGTAAAAAAAAGTAATTTTTTGAATAAATTTAACATATATTCAAAAGAAAAAAAGAGAATATATATAACAGATCAAATTACTTTAGAATGACTTTTTTGTTTTCCTTTTATGATGAAGAGTTTATTGTGAGAAGAAAAGAGAAAGAGCAATGTTCGTGACTGCATTTAAATATGATAACCTAGAGTGGAAATGGTGCCAAATGCCAATCAAAGAGAACAAACAATCCAATTATTTGAACCAGAAAAAGTGATTTCACAAGTTGAAAGATTTTCAAAAAATTCAGTAGATTTAACAAATCTTTTCTAAATTTCAATAAAATATTTTGTATTAATTTCTATCAAATATTTTGTATTAATTTCTATAGATTATTATTGGTTATTATGGATTTTGACTATATTTTTTTTTCAAAAAAAATCTTCTTCCAGGGTAATATACAAAATTAATTCTAGAGATTTTCCAAAAAGAGATCTGGATGAGACACAATTTCGTCCATATATAACATTACCTAGTTAATACATTGAGAAACAATTCTTCTTGTCCAACTACATTTTATGGTATTGGTTCTTTGTTTTGTGATTTGTTCTTTGTTATATTATAATAATAATTATTTTTATCTTCATATTACTTAACATATTACTATCAGTTTTTTTATTGACCTTTCTTCGAGACACCATTCCAATTTTTAGTTCGGTTTCTTAGTAGAATTTATTGAATCAAACAATTTTTTAATCAAACGAAATATTATGTTTAAATATACCAATTACAAAACTAATCGAAAGAGATCTTCTCGAAATCTTAGGTCAAACAAGAAAAGATATATCGTGTGGTATGTGTCTGTTTTTATTACTACAAATTTGAATATACATAATATTTTCAAAGTTTGGTATTATGAATAAAAATATAAAGAATTTACTTTCTAATAACGATAGAATTTAATAGAATAACAAAATTAATAATAATTAAAAAAATTGAATGACAAATAATTCAAATGAAATCATTTAAACCAATAACGATAGATTCTTAAAATTTTATAATTCCTTTAAAAAATTTATGCTAATAACCCCCTCCCTAAGTGTCACAGGGTAACCATGGCTAGCCTGGAGAGAAGTTAAACGAAAGTAGTGACTGTACATTACATAAGTGTTGTTCAGAGTCTGCTTGACGTTAATAAACACGATTGAATAAATCCTAGGCTTAATGGGCCTCATCTAATAAAGTTAAATTATACTAAACGACATCGTAAGTGGGATCACTTGGCCTTTACGAAAAAAGTTAAACTACTGTATACTAAACGAACGATCGCATCCTTTTGTTCTGTATCCTCAGATTCGGATCCAAGAAAGGAATCTGACCCGACCCAACCCAACTCGACCGACCCGTTGGTGTCGATACGTTCTCTGAAGCCCAAGTCATTCCCTACAATTCTCAAAGTCTCTCTCATTTGTTATTCCGACCAAAAGAAAAAAAAATTATATCCCTTTCCTCAAGAAATCTACCAAAACCGAGCTATCTCGTCTTCTCACCTTCGTTGAAATTTATTATCTAGGGTTAGGGCTCTTGATCGATTTCGCAAAACTCTTACGTCTCTCTCAAACTAAAGGATCTAAACAATTAAGAATGGGTGGAGAAGGAGATTCGAGTCAGCCTCTGACTGCCGTTGATGGTGGTGAAGGAGGAGGAGGAGACGCCACGGTCTCCGTCAACGTCAGGTGCTCGAACGGATCCAAATTCACCGTGAGGACGAGCCTCGATTCCACGGTGGAAGCCTTCAAAGAGGTGGTCGCGCAGAACAGCGAAGTCCCAGCGAATCAGCAGCGCTTGATTTACAAAGGTCGCATCCTCAAGGACGATCAATCTCTTCTCAGCTACGGTAATGAAGTGTTTCTTCTGATTGTTTTCGTTTTTGTGATGCTGTGATCTGATGATTTTTTTTATGTATATAATAGGTTTGGAGGCTGATCACACCGTTCATATGGTTCGCGGCTCTGCTCCATCTTCATCACCTCCTCCTCCTTCTGCTCCGACCACTGCACCTAGTGTTACCAGAGGTGTTGGTTCCAACGCAGGAGAAGCTTTGTTCCCTGGGCTTGGTTTTAACCCCTTAGGTGGTGGGAATGCTATGTCTGGCGGCTTGTTCGGAGCTGGTCTCCCTGATCTTGAGCAGGCGCAGCAACAGCTAGCTCAAAACCCTAACATGATTAGAGACATGATGAACACACCAGCCATTCAGAATCTCATGAACAACCCTGAGTTTATGAGGAGTATGATTATGAGTAACCCTCAGATGCGTGACCTTGTGGACCGCAACCCTGAGCTTGGTCACGTGCTTAATGACCCTAGCATCCTTAGGCAGACCATGGAAGCTGCGAGGAACCCGGAGCTGATGCGTGAGATGATGCGGAATACTGATAGGGCTATGAGTAATATTGAGTCTATGCCTGAAGGGTTTAATCATCTTAGGCGTATGTATGAGAATGTTCAGGAGCCGCTCATGAATGCGACTACTATGTCCGGGAACGCGGGAAACAATGCGGCTTCTAATCCTTTTGCTGCTCTTCTTGGAAACCAGGGGGTTACTGCACAAGGGAGTGGTGCTCCTAATAATTCTACGACGCCGAGTGCTGAAACGGGCACTGGAAATGGTATTCCGAACGCAAACCCACTTCCTAATCCTTGGGGTGCTACTGCTGGTAATAAACTGCATTCTAATTCTCTTAATTGCCTAAGTGATTACTCGTCTTTTAAAGGATTCAGTAATATGTTATAACAGTAAGAGTGGCTTAGTTATAAATTGCTTGGTTAGTTTATGTAGTTCTCACTATTTGTTGTTATTAGTAGTTTGTGTATGAGCGAGTTTATTGGCCTGTTTCTGTGTTAAATTTTACTCGTAATGCCATAAACACTATTGAACATATTGTGGGGACACTTTACAGGCCAGACAAATGCCCCAGGAAGGACAAATTCTGGTGGGGATACGAGAAGCCCTGGACTTGGTGGTCTTGGTGGACTTGGAGGCCTTGGTGGCCTTGGAGGCCTTGGTGGACTGGGTATGCTTGGAGCGGATTCACCTCTTGGTGCCACTCCAGATACTGCTCAGTTGAGCCAGATGTTGCAAAATCCGGCCATGTCCCAGATGATGCAAAGCTTACTCTCGAATCCACAATACATGAACCAGGTAACACCTAGACTAACATATGCTCAAGATGTTGTTGCTATTGTGAACATGTGTTTTAATGTTTGCCCTCGGTTCCAGCTTATGAATCTCAACCCGCAACTCCGAACCATGCTTGATTCGAATCCTCAGTTGAGGGAAATGATGCAGAATCAAGATTTCCTTCGTCAGTTCATCTCCCCGGAGATGATGCAGGTCAGTTGGGCCTCTATGTTGTCTTTACACATGTGAATTTCGAACATGTGTTCTCTCCAAAGAAACATTTCTGTATCTGTAAGTTATTACCAAATTATGAAGTTTCTTTGACCTAACGTCATGTATTGTGGTTTTTGGCCTTTAGCAAATGATGACTCTACAACAATCACTTTTCTCTCAGAATAGGAATACGACCAGCCAGTAAGTGTGAATACCCTTCTCATCTCCTGTATATATCTTGATTGTCTTGTGTTATACTGTGTTTAGACAATAGTGTGACTAGCTAAACAGATAATCCCATTGGTGGTTAATGATCTTTATCTTAAGCAAGGATTGAATCATGAGTTATACAGCAACTCTTGTATTTTTTACTGGGCTTATCGTTGGTAAACCCTTACTTAGAGCTGTACACATAAGCTAACAGAGTGTGGATATCTCTTATTAATTTTTCGATTTCCATCAATCCGTATTTATGTTCCCAATACATCTTCTCTGTAGGGAACCGGGGCAAACTGGTGCTGCTGCCGCAGGTACTTGCATCTGTATATGATCTATATCTGAATTATAATGGCTTGAATTGTTTCTCTTACAGTCACCTTTCTGTACCATTTGCTTCGATGCTTGTTTTATTCTAGCACATTCATATTCACATGCAACTTATTGAGTAAATTAGTACGAACGCAATGTTTATAGGGACAGGCAACAACGCAGGGCTGGATTTATTGATGAATATGTTTGGCGGTCTTGGTGCTGGCGGCCTGAGTGGCATGAACCAGTCCAATGGTTAGGTTTCACTGGAATTATACTCTCTTTTCTTTCTTACTATTCTTATGTATATATTGCGATGGGTTCCACTGAAACATTTATCGTGTTTGATTCCAGTTCCTCCAGAGGAACGCTTCGCGACTCAGTTGCAACAGC